>NC_041020.1:46073702-46376732 GCF_004193775.1 Glycine soja
TGACATGTATCCTGAGCTAATTAACATTTTGTTTCTCTTAATTAATTATTTGATTAAACAATAATTAATTTTCTTATTTTACACAATTAATATTATTAGTAAAAAATATAATTTTGGAATTAATTAATTCAAAATTTGCATTAATAAAAGTAAGAAATAATTGTAGAATAGTAATAAGAGCATGTTTTAGCAACTAAATGCATATATTTGGGGAAAAGATCCTCTCAACTTATTTCCCTCCTCATTTTTTTCATTTTTTTTCATTACTTAAGTTTTGAACAAATAAAAGAAATGAGCATCGTATACATTAAATAACTTATAGAGCTTAAATATCTTTTTAATTCTTGTAATGTGGTGTTTTTTTTTTAGTCTTTGTAAAATTATTTTTTATTTTTAGTCTATGTAAATTATATTTTTTTGTTTTTTATTTTTATAAAATTTTAGATAATAGTATTATCTAAAGTGTTTTAAAGATTAAAAATAAAACAATCATAATTTGTAAAAAAAGAAAAGAAAAAAATTATAAGAACTAAAAAAAAATTAAATTAAACGAGGTCAGCTCAATTCATTGAGTAGGTATGCGAGTGTTTTGTAAATTACTTGTATTCAATTCTTAATTACTAATGTGTTTTACATTTTTACTAACAATCAAAGCACCAGTTTTAACCAATTCTTAACGAATTCTTTAACAGTCCGGTCATTCAAATCGGTTATTTAATCAATTTATCAGTGGGTACAATTTTAAATTTTTTTAAAATCACTATCTCTACTAAATCTTTTGCAAGCACTAACAATTATTTTATAGCTTTATTACTGCAAGGCTTGAATTACTAGCAACAATTGAACTACTTATTCACTAGTTTAGTTAAAAGCACCCAAAAAAATATTTACTTAAAAGGACCAGAACATTCTTTTAATAACTAATAGTCTAATTGGATTCAAATATAAATAAAATTAATTAAAGAATTTATTTTTTTATTATAACCACTTAGGATATCAATATTTTGTTAATGATAAATGTTTATAAGGAAAACTAGTTAGTTATCTTTAGTAAAATCTCTTTTTCTTATCATAATTTTTTTTACAAGACTAATTTGAAATCTTTCTTAAAAAAATTGAATTCCAATGTCACTCATATGAACATGTTAATAATTAAAGAAGTTAATTAATATCATCTAATTCTATAATTACTTTTAAAATATAAACTTTTTTTCTAAGGTATTTTTCATAGAAAATTAATTAATTAAAGGATTTTTTTTTAGATGGTATTATTAAATACGTTAAAACTAGTTAAAATTTGTTTTTATCTTAACGAAAGAACAATTTTTTGTCTCGGGGATAACAAAATGAAAAGTCAAAATTGTCCCTCTCACACACGCCTCTCTTTTTGATACATATGTTTCCCATGTTTTCCTTCTCACTTTCTCATTCTCAATGTAACTGATGCAAAATCGCTCCTACCACTACATAAATTTGTGCACAGTTGCTAAAATCACAAGAGTAAAAGCTTTAAAGTGACATATTTACAATAACAAAAGACATTTAAGTCTTATAATAAGGTTTGGCTTAATTTATTTGAAGGTTTAATTAGCTTAAATGATTATTTATGTGACTTGTTCTTTTTAAAAGTTTGACCCATACAAATAAATTATTTGATAGACTAAGTTAGAGTGACCTGAGAAGCCAACAATGTAACTCATGATAAATATTACACATTCTTTAGTTTTGAATTTTTTAAAAGTGAGACTTATTTAAATCAAGTATGACTCGATCAATACCAATATGGTCCTGGGGCTGGACCCCTTAGTAAAGAATAATACTTTTGTCATGATTTTTCGATGGTCATTGAACATCCTAATTTCTAAAATGGATTAATATGATCATATAATTTGTGATTTCACTTAACAGTATTTGAAATAGAGTTTTAATTTCTTATGAACTAATAATATATTAACTTAAATATATTTTTTATATTTTTAATATATTCTTTTTTTAATTTATTATTTATTTTTTTGTTATCTAACATTTTTAAATTTATTTTTAATTTTTATGGTTAGTCAAAATCATTCGCATCATATTCTATTAACTTATCATATAATGATACCACTCTCTTGAGATATACGAGATAGATATCATGAAACAAAAGTTTTTCTTCACGGTACACTGTTTATCTTTATCTCAAAGAACAGTTCCATTTAATTCTATTATCATTCAAACACGCATGTTTGTGTTCTTCTCTTTCCCTCGCTCCGCTCCATCACCTCACCCACTCCTATGGTCGGTATATGATTGCAGAAAAGGTGATCGATTCTTTGCGGTTCTTGAGTTGTGAGTTGTGACTATATCTGTATGCTCACGACAATGCCTTGGTTATTCATGTATTGGTTCGGACAAAAAGAACGCAGCCCAACAACATCTGACATATCCTTTTTCACCACTTATGAATTATGATTTATCTTAAGCACCATTATTCATTCTACTGACAAGTCACCAGAGAATAGAGATGTTTAATTATCTCACACAAATCATTCTCATTGTTCACACTTTTGGAGAAAAATACACTAATAATATCTTCATTACTCACAAAGATAAGAAAACACATGAAGAAAAAGGCAACAACATAATAAAAATAAAGAAAAATCACAATTTTATTTAATATGATTGGGTCCTCATTTTTATTTCCTTACAGTTTATTTTGTTCCCCCAACACACAAGAAATTAAATTGAGAAAGTCAGTGTCCCATTTTCTCTGTTTGCAGTCTATAAATATATCATTCAGATCATCAAGCCCCCTGTTGGAAAAGACTAGACAACAGTGGTGGTGGTGTCCCTATTGTCCTAATCAAGTTTCTGTTTCAACGATATCTACATCAATTCACTGAAATTAACGTAAACAAAAGGTTATTCATTCTTAAAGAAATATTCACATATACAGAAAACCAACATGCATGGATCTTATAATTAGGTGTGTGAGTTCTATGTATAAACATGGTAAAAGATATTCTGCCTCAGTATATCCTTGGCATAAATAGACATGTCTAAGTAACAGTTGATTAGTTGGTTCATGTTCCACCAAACTATTTACAGATATGGAACAAAGATCCACAGAGGTTTGGTTTGAATATTGACTAACTAATGAGCTAGCTAGCTTTTTCATTCATTTACATATTCTTCAGTACTATATATAGCCGCTACTAGCTAGCATGCTATATATAACCATATAACAAGAACTGAACTTCTCCAAAGGGGACCAATTACTCAGGAAAGGAGATGAAAGGAGATCAGATAATTGGAGAGAAGTGAAGAGAGCCTAATTATATCATGTCATGGCATACAGGCAAAAAGTCCAGGCAAAGTTTGGTTCTTTTCTTTAATTAATTATTATTTTCTATTAGTTTGTCTACCCTTCTGTATGACACCGCTAATTACGGAGTCCCTAAAAAAATGAAATTTATGGCAGAGCTATGCTGTTTAGAGGCTGTGGTATATAGACTTCATTGAAAAATTAACCAGAGACAGTTCCTATTTTTTTCATATGCATTAACGTGGTACGTGAAAGTGCTCGATTTTCCATATTTTGGCAAAATCTACCATACCAGAAGAAAAAAAATTAGAACTTGTGAAGATGTTACTATCACAGTAGATCATTTTGTAATCTTTTATTTAAAGTAATCATTATTTTTTAATTCTCCCCCTCACATAGATCTTCTGCGGAAATCTAAGAGGTTATCCTATATCAAACATGGATAAATACCTCTTTTAACAAGAGATTCAAACATTAACGTGTGATCTTAGGTAGGATAATAAGTTCGTCGGCCAGAACAACTCTCATATACTAAAAGTGGGTCGTTAGATGTATGCCCTTGGTGTAGATTTATTTAAGAAGAATTGGAATTTTTTGACGGACTTCTTGTTATATTAAATTATACACATCTAAGTATGATATATATCATTTTATTAATATAGATTCACAATATTTATATTAACAGTTAATATCAATTGGATAAACTTTAGAACTTTATATTAGCAGAGACTACTCATTAGTACATGATTCTTTTTATAGTATAATATATAATGATTAAAGTTTAGTGTATGCTTCCATGTAAACCTAGTTTTATCTCATACAAAACCACCACATTAATGAATTAAATGATGTGGCAATAGAGTGAATTCTTATTAAATGTTTGTATAAAAATTAATTAATAGAATTATGCATAATTAAGATTGGATTTCTATCTATATTCATTTGAAAAAAGAATATAAAAGGTACAACATCAATATTAATAATTCTTATGTCTCGAATTAGAATGTCATCTGTGCACTTCAAAATTTTTAAATGAAACTATTCAATGAAATAGCGAAGATATAGTTAAAATTAATAAATAGAACGCGATAGCCACACCTAACAATTTTTTAGCTTACTAGATACTGAACGTATGCCTTGTATAGTTGCGCTCTATCCAAACATCACCAAATCTTAAGCCCAAATTAATTTTCAAGTTCAATCAGATGTCATTTATCCATAGAGATATATAGATAGCAGCTTCCATTTTCATCAATGATTTTACATTTATTTACCGACGTTTTTGTTTTGTAGTAGAATGGAGAATATATACGTACATATGCCACTTAGTTAAATGCGCAACAATGGACTCCAGATTACGTCTGAACGTAAATAAGTTATACTTTAAGTGACAATTATGACAGCCAAACACCTTTAATAATTTAATAACTAAGGATTAAACAAAAGAATAAAAAATTACACTTAAGCACTAAAATTAAATTTTAGAAGCACTTCGTAAAAAAAATGAAGCGCAATCAAATCACATTGTACCCAGAAAACACGCTAATATTCTTACAAAACATGGAATGAATTTAGTCTGATCTTTTAATATCAGCATTTAGGAGGTAAAACAGACAAATAAAGTATTCTACTTCTCATGCAACAATCTCTCCCTATGTCCCTTCGTACTGATAGTATTATCATAAATACTTCTGTTCAATATCAATATATACCGTTTCGAATTTGTCTACTTTCTGATGATCTAGCAGGATACAAAATAACCTAAGCTGTGAATATTATCAATGGCTTGAGAATGGGACGATTAGTTAATTGCTACATGTATTGAACCAATGGAAATGTACGAAGAAAATTTTCACTTTATAAGGAAAAAAGATTGGGTAAGATATGGGCGAAAATCAGTAAGGCCTTATCATAATTTTTCTATGAGACAAAGGTGGCATAATACAAAGCAGATCACTGCAAGGACCCCCCCCCTCCCCCCGCCCCCCAAAGGAGATACCTGGGAAAAAGACAAAGGCATGATCTACCACTTTTACAATAACTTATCAACCAAAAGCTTCTTTCAACCATTTTCTTTATGTGCCTCTGGATCTGACCTACACAAATCGAGAACCATCATCAATTGAAAATCTTACAGTCTAGGCACAATATATATATATATATATAGTACCAGTACTGGAGCAATATGTATCAAAAGACCGAAGCAGACAAAAAATAATTCTACAACTACAACCAGCACTTCTGTAAAGTGCAGTCAGTCATACAGCAAAAGATAAAGTGAACCAGGTGTAAATAATCTAAGGCAAACACAAATGAACGGGCAGATCCTTCTTCACATCATGAAATTTTCCATCTAATGTTCACATCATTTAAACTTCATGTAAGAGCTCATCTGCCCATAGCTCATTTAGTTTAACAAGGTCAACTTGCCTGACAAGGGAAAATTTTCAATACCAAAGCAAAAACAACCTTCCAAGGAAAATTTTGTTGATGCATGCATTGCATGAAATTCTTGGAACCAGTAAAATGGTTCCTACATTTAAACTTTTTGAGCACTTCATGTACTTTCATCATCTCTCCCTATCCATTTCATCTTTAATAACCAGCCTTATAGCACAACAGGAAAATCCTTATCAATTTCACCCATTTTTCGCAATAAATCATATGCACCTACAACACCTGGCCATTTAGGTAAACTAATTCCAAAGAATGTCTAAGGAATATAAGCCTTAAGCTGTTCATTAATTGATAACAAAGAAATGAAAATGCCAAGAGCCTTGATCTTTCCATAAAACAATAACCACTCACACAAATTAAGCATAAAATAATAATTGATAAAGGGAAAGGACAGAGATGATGGTACCTTATGAGTCAGCGCCTAGATCTATTCTTGCAGCAGCGGAACTCAGCTAACAGAGCTATATGATCAGAGGACCATTCAGGAGAAGGAAGTGCTGTGTCTTTCCTCAAACTTTCCTCATCCAATAACTCCAGCAATGACTCCACAACCAATGAATCCGCTGAAAACACAAGATATCACTTCATAAACAAGTGATCAGGATGTTAAATTATTCAAATTAATGACATAACATTGCAAGATATCACACCTGTGTAAAATATGTAATCAAGAGAGCCAATAAAATCTCTAGTTACATTTGTGAATAAAGGTTCATTTGTTGTGTCATCTAGTCTCCGTTTATGCTGCTCAAATCCAAGACCAACTGTTCTTGCAAAAGACGAATAAGCACTGACCTAAAATTGAAAGTAATCCACAACCAGTAAAACTAAAATCAGGAACAAAAATTAAGGCGAGAATACACAATATATAAGCTATTCCTTTAAAAGTTTAACACATTACCAGTGGCAACTGGTGAACCAACTTGCTGTGAGGTCGCAATATATTAAGTGGGTCAACTGCTAAATCAGGATGCGATGGATCTACCTTCCCCATTGCAAGAAGTGCATGAGGAGCACTACAGCCAAATAAGAAAATAACTTTAAGACGCAAATTAATGATACTGACAAAAGACCCTTGCAGATGAAAAGTATCCAAAGTTAATCAAAAAGTAATCAGACCTTCCTGGAATTGAATTAAAGTCCCCACAAACCAACATTGGAATGTCTGCACTGGCAGCAATTTTCTCCAATCCTTTCAAGAGAGTGTGCACCTAAAAAGAAGGGGAAATTTATAACTGTCATGTTCAAAATAAGCACACTGTTCAATATGAACAAACAAAGCGAACGACTTACCTGCCAGAGTTTGACATCCATTAAATCATGGTGAACATTTACATGTGTATTTGCCTAAAATCCACAAGCAATGAGTTAGTAATAGAGTAGAGATTATGTCACTAAAAAAGTAATTTTAACCTAAACTAACAAAGAAAAAGGCAGACAGAGGGGTGAAATAGTGCATAGCTTTCTTAGAAATAGATTTAAATAATGATTTTAACAAAAATTGAAAGTCCTTCCCATATGAGACATTTTAGAATTTATGTAAAAAGCAAACATCTCAGGATCTGCAATATCCATAGTTCGTATATCAGAATAACCACCATCCAAAAAATGATAAATCACCATTGAAAAACTTCAAAACCAAAAGCTGCTTAAGAAAAAAAGCCATAAACATATATCACAAAATGATAACCGAATAACAATGCACAACTAAGAAGAGAGCACCCATAAAACATGGTGCTAGAAAAGGCCCTATCATTCAACGGATACTGCAACTACAATCAGGTAAATATAAGGCATATAATGTAGATATAAATTACACACCATGGACCTTGAAGGAAACAGCACACAATACCACCTAAGTGTAAAGAATAAAGAAAAACAGAAGAGCTTACTACACAAAGAAGCTGTCTTTTCCCTGGATTATCAACAGGCTGATTGATAACTTTTGCTTCTAAAACGACTATTAGTGCAATATTATCCTAAGAATGTAAAGAAAACTTGGTAAGTACTACTTCAATAAGAGCATCATTTTTTAAAGTAACATGCAATCTTTGGTGCAATAAGCACCTTAACCAGTCTATTCAAGGCAGTTTTCTTCTGAGTGGTCGGAATCACAGCATCTGTTAAAGACTGTGCAGCCTTATTAAATTCAACCTGCATGCAAACAGGCATCACTATGTTTTGTACTAACTTAAGAGAACTGTCATACACATAAAACAATTTCTAACCTCATATTTTTTCACATGAGAAAATCTGTCTCTACGGAAAAATGTTGCACACCCATCAATTGTATTAATGTTTCCATTGTAAACCTGTGAACCCACCTTAAACAGCTTAGCATAAAAAAGAAATTTAAAAATTACAAGTCTAAAAGACTAAAACCATAATAAATCTGAATAACGTAACAACCTCATTTGTTTTCCTTTTGTAAAAACCATAATAGCCATGTTTGTCCAGTTCAGGAGAAAAAAAATCTTCATAATGATCACTTTGAACCTGGGGAAAAACAGATTGTATGTTATCTGATAGAGAAATTATTAGAATATAGAATACAATCATTAGGGAATGAGTTAAATGAGTGAAGAAGAAATGGATTCTAAATTTCTAAGTCAAGCTGGCTAAGGTACACTTGAACATCACACCACTAGCATGCAAATGTTGGTCATTATTATTTAAGTTCATTCACAAATGGTAGCAATTCAAAGTTCAAAAAATAAAATACTAGAGTGAGCTATTGGTGCCAACATTGCCGCATGTCCACAAGTTCATAATTAATGGTTTTATATAAACCATCAGACATTGAACATTAAACATGACTTTAGGGCCACATTGAAATAAAATATTTTCATTCAATACAAATCTAAAAAAAATCTTGAAAATAAATGAGTTGAAGATCAGTACTGTTATTAAAATAAGTTTAATGACCAACAAAATCACAGCCAAAACAACATTTACATACCTCCTGAAGACAAATAATATCAGCACGGTAACCAACTATTTCTCGTAACAAATTTTGCCTACGATATGGCCAGGAAAGAGCCCACGTAGGGCAGTAATTGTATAGATCATTTGAGGCATATGCATCAGATAATATGTTGTATGATAGAACAGTAAAAGTTCCTGAAGATGTTATACGCCCATCAGCATCCAAATGTCCCATCCCATCAACAGGTATCAGTCGGCGCGGGCTAGGCGAGGGAGCAGGAATGACACGGGAAGTTAGTAGAGTGTTTACATGCCCTACAGTAAGTTTGGTCTCTGCATCAACTACAGTACACTCGAATTTAAGGACATGTCCAATGTCATCAGCTGTTGGGGTATACGTCTTAAATTGCCCTACTTCAAACCAAGTTTCACCACCACTTCGTTGCGTAACGGCTGCCGGATACACAGGTGCAGACCCATTTGTCAAGCTAGCACTTGATGCAGAGGCAGATAAGCTGGTATTGATTGATCCAGATCCAGAATTATTAAATCGCCCATATAACTCTTCTTCCTCATTTCCATTTTCATTGGCTGCACTTGCAGCACGGTCATGTAAGACACGATGATGCTGCCATGCATCTGAAAAACACTTTGGAGTGCAGTGGTAACTTTTGGCAACAGGTATTTTAGACTTTACACAACCTAGGCACTGCAGTGTGGCCGGCTCAGAAGGATGTACACTACAAACAGCAACCTTTTTATCACTCTGTACACGATACCTTCCAAAGATGACCAAACGAGTGTCAAATGATAGATGCAAAAAGTTCAATATTTAGATCTGCATCAGCTCAGCAGAAAACTTACATAAAGGCAATGTATTCAGGATCAAATTGGAATTTTCATAATTAAAATTATCACAAGCAACTATTCAAGTAATCGACTTAATAACACTAATAAAATTCTTGCAATGCTTATCCAAATTTAGGGCAGTAAGGGCAAATCTTCAATAGTTCTATCAATGCCCAAACTCCAAACTTCAAAGAGAGGTGAAAAAACTGATAACACCAAACACATCAAGCTGAAACATGAATAACATACAAAGCATATACCAACTAAATACACAACTAACATTATAACTAGACCAGATACATAGGAGACTTCTATTCATCAGCACAAGACACCAACTGAGATGGCATGCCATCCCTAACAGATAGATTAACCTATATGCATTATGCTCTGTTACACTCATGAAAAAACTTTGTGCTGAACAAATGACTGATCTTACACACATTTGAAATCACTATTACCACGTAGATATTGGTGGAAGAGAAATTGAATATCTTGCATTGGGAGCTTATGAATAAAAATTTAAATGTCTCGTGATTTACCGAGAAGTTGGAATATATAATAGCATTACAAATACAGTCTTTTCAAGTATGTAAATGAAAACTTGTACAGATTGATACTGCTAAAGACTAGGACACAAATGGAAAGATAAGCAAGCCATACGTCACTGCCTAATGCAATTCAGTATTAGCACAGCAATATTTGAATAATCATATAAATTAACAATAAAGTATAAACAAAATAATTTACACAAAAAAGTAAACTAGGAGCATACACACTTTAGTCTTGCTCTTGCATTTAGTATGGACTAAAACAATTCCAAAAATGGCACACGTTGAAGCTCAGATATCAACTAACTAAGAGGCGTAACAAAGTAAAACCTAATAGGCAAACAACACTTAGAGGAGAAACTAACACTAACCACTTGTAGCGCAAGAAATGGCCGTCTAACGGGGCGGTTTCGGGGACATCGTCGGTGGTAACGATCTTATCAGGTCGGCGTAGGAGCACGTAAGGCGTGAGCTCACAGCCTACAATGGGAATATCAGAAGGAAGGTGCACGCGCAGCACGCTCAGCATGCTTCACTCTTGGCAATAATCGTCACCGCACTGTAACCCTATCAACGCCGCCGCCGCAACACCACGCTCGCACCACTCGCGGGGCCGGATTCCGGCCGGATCCGCCATTTACTTCACCCGAATACTCGCCAGCCTTGACCGACCCTAGACCAAACCCTACAGCGCAATCGGAACCACCACCGGATCTTGCAGGGAGAGGGGAGGATCAAGATTTGATGGTTCTTGAGAGAGAAAGTTGGGTTTTAGAGAGAGAAACAGGAAAATAAATAATAAAGGATCGAAGATATTAGGGTTTTACAGACGAAGTGGAAGTAATTGCTTTACGCTTCTTTTCTTTCTCTTTCTCTTTTTATTTATTTTTTAAAATTATTGGGACTGGGGATGCGAACTGCGAAGAGAGAGAAAGAGGGTCTATGGTTTATATTATGAATATGATACGACTTTGTTTTTCTCTTGCTATTTTCGCTGCTTCTTTTTTTTTTTTCGGTTGGGTCTTCCTTGGGTTCACGATCATCCTCCTTCTTTCTTTTTTTTTCATTCATTGTTAGATTAGTAGTAATATTTTAAAATTTTAACTGCTTCAAGCAAAACAACTTTTTTTGTGAAGTAATTTGGTTGTGCATAAGTTGAGTCATGACTCTTGAAATAATTAATGTAGGATGTGTCAATGTCACTAATCATGCTACAAGAATTTATCAATGACATGATTTTACGGGAGATCTGTTGAATAATGAAGTTCTTGTATATAATTATACCAACAAAAGTTGTATGTTCTCAACATCGATCTATATTGGAATGGAAACAAGTTGGATGGTTAGTGTTCTTCTTTTAATTAATATATATCGTCTTTTTAATTTAGAAATGGTTGTCGATCGTCAGTCAATTAAATAAAATAGGTTAAATGTGTTTTTATTTCTTTTTAAATAATTTTATATTTCTGATTTTACATTTTATAAAAAATTATTCTAGTTTTAGTTTTTAATATTAATTCATGGGATTTACTTTTCGATAACTAATGAGATACAAGGTTAAATCACACGTCAACGTGCATGATATGATACAATTATTTCACGTGATCATTGTTTAGATGCTTAAATGAATATTACGTGATTAACTTGTGACAATTACAACTTTAGACATTCTAACTACTAACTTAAAAAGTTATTATTTTGAGTATTGTGCTTAATAGTTTAATCAAGCTCAAGATAAATACGAGTGATTGAGATTGTGATTTCCTATAATTTGAAACTTAAATAAATACTGTGTGGTTACCTTGTGATTACAAGTGATTATGTATTGAGATTGAGATTGTGATTCCCTATAATTTGATGTTTAAATAAATATTACATATTGAGATTGAGATTGAGATTGTGATTACCTATACGGTAGAATTATTCCATGCAGCCATCGTTTGGATGCTTAAATAAATACTATGTGGTTAACTTGTGACGATTACAAGTTTAGGCATTCCAGCTACTAACTTAAAACATTATTATTTTGAGTATTGTGCTTAATAAAAGTTTAATCAGGCTCAAGATAAATACAAGTGATCACGTATTGAGATTGAGATTGTGATTCCATTTGAAGAAGAAATTGAGCAGTCTTTGAAGAGGTGAAGCATCCTTGTGTCTTGGTGTTGCAAATTATTTTTCCTTTCCCTTCGAATATTGGTTGTGGCCCCTGTTTTGTTGGTGTGAAATCTTTCGTCAATCCAAAATCGAAGCATAAGATGAATAGTTAAGTATGTGTATGTTGCTTTTTAATTATCCAATAACAGGTCAAGACTCAAGACGATAGATGCATGAGTTTTTAATATTCTATCTAGGGTTTTTGCTTTATTTTTGTTATTTTATTATTAGCGTGTGAAATGGACTAAAATGGGCGATTCGACCAGTGAACTAACATAGTGCATTCCAACCTAGGGAACCAAAATAGCTAAAATATGGAAAATAATACACTTAACTAATTCAAAACCGGTGTACTAGTGAAAAAAATGTTTTGGAATTAGAACCCAACCATTGTTTCCCTAAAACCAGCCTCTATCAATTGACAAACAAGTCATTTTCGTCAATCATATGCCATTGACTTAACCTACGTTTGCTTAAGACACGTGACAGTTAATTGGTTTTGTGCACAAGTTTTTGGCTTCGTGTGATTGTAATTACCCTGTTTTAGTATTTCAATTCACGAATCTTTCCCTGCACGAAATTTTGAATATCTGAGTCCTTTGACATCATGATCTTTATCGTTAAATTTTGCATGGGTATTAATGAATCAGGAAAGTACAATTAGATAAAGTAAATTACATTCGTATTTGATATGTTTTTTCTCAAATTGTATCTAATACTTTTTTTTATATTACTTTTATTTTCTTTTTGTTAACGTCATTAACTAATATCAATTAAAATATATGAGCACACAAAATTATCCTAACATCTTTATTACACTTGCATTTTTGTGTTTTTTTCAAATTTCACCTAATACCTCTCCTTTTTTTTACATTACTTTTATTCCTTTTGTTAACGTGGTTAACTAACATCAATTGAAATATGCGAACAAATAAAATTGTCCTAACATCTTTATTAAATATTCAATAACAAATTAGCAATTGATCATGTGAATGGGCCTTTCTCAAGGCAATAACAAATTTTCTTTTAATATTTGACTCCTACTTCATTGTTGTTAACACTTAAATAAGATATAACTTTTGATTGAGATATTATATCAAACACCTAACCATAAAAAAATATTTCAAAGAAAGAAGTTAAAAACACTAATGTAGGAGCAAAACACTAAAATTTGAAGTAAATGACCATATTCAATCAATAGACATTGTTGGGAACACGTTTAACAAAAACGCAACAACCAAACGACTCAACACGTATTGAACCAAAAAAAGAAGAAGAAGGAAGAGTATTAATGCATGCGTACCAACAAGGTGAGTTCGTATCTAATAAAAAGCTAGATTCATGTTTAATTAGAGAAAAAAGAAAAAGAAGACAAATTATTAAAATATTTTCAGGTTGAAAATAGTGTCATGTCTTCTATGGAGTTAAGATGAAGAAGATAGGGATATTTTAGACTTAATTTTTCATTAAAAGTCATATGATCAACATGTGTCTACTTTTTGTTAAATTATTGAACAATGCTTATGAAGGAAAGAGGTCTAAGTGTAATGTGAGTTAAATAATTAAGGGATTTTTGTAGGATGAAAAAAAAAAAAAGAGTGTCGAGTACAATTTAGAAAAACACATAAAGGATGTGATTGTGAGAAAAAAGATCAAGATATTTTAGACATAAATTTTTATTAAAAGTCATGTAATAAACATGTATTACTTTTCATTAAATGATTAAATGGTGTTTAAGAGAGATGATATATGAATGTAATGAGCTCTAAACAAATAAGGGATTTTTGTGGGTGCAAAAAATGAAAAGTATGGGATGCACGAGAGTCTACAATATGCATGAGCACGGGATGCACGAGAGTCTACAATATGCATGAGCACGGGATGCACGAGAGTAAATCCCATTTGTAAACATTTCGCTCTTTATTCTTAAAATTGGTAAAATAATTAAAAGATGACAATTAATCATCATGTCACAATTTTAAAAGCCAAAGCCACCCTTTGTAAAATTTGCTCTTTATTTTTGTATTTGACAAAATAAAATAAAAATGGCAATTGAACATTATGTCAGCTTTAAAAGTCAAATCCACCTAAAAGCTTGCGATTATTGGTGTATTTATGTTAATTATACAAAGGACAAAAAAATACAATAATAATGTTGGATTTTCCTGGAGATATCCCGGGATAAACATCAATAAATCACAATTTCAAGTTCCACATAATGTAAGACTTAAATAAAACAAAGAGGAGTACTGATAATGTGTACGCATTTTTTATCACATCCTTTTTAACCTATATTTTATTATTGATTAAAATTTATTAAAAATTATAAAATTAGGAGAGTGATTAAATGAGTTTTAAGATTCATCAAATTTCGTGATTTTCCTCAAATTTAAGTCGATAATAGATTGTGTATTAAAAAAAGTATGTTGTTAATATTTATCTAAAATAAAAGACCCACATATCCTAAAGATCGTAAAAAATACAACTCAAGGTATGAGTTACCCAACGCACATAAGAAGATGACACGTAACATGAGGATTGCAATTATTATCCTACGAAAGCAACCATAAATAAGTAGATCTTAGATAAATAAAAATGACCTATGCTCATTTTAACATAAACAAATTAATGCAAGAGACGCGTTCTTTTTTATTCTATCTATGTTTTCCCTATCTCCCCAAAACTCCCTCACAATCATATATTCTTTTTATCCTTCTGGCCACGGGCGGATGCACGTAAAGTAGTGCTGGGCAATTGCCCCCAACAAGATATAGTTGTTATTTGTTTGTGTGTAATTAAAAAAATTTCTCCATAAAAATAATTTTTGTTTCCATAAGATATTTTTTTAAAAAAAATGAATGTACAAAATTTAAGATAAAAAATAACATTAATATTAATTTTATTATTTTATTCTTTTAATTTCTAATAATATTGACCATGAAAAAAATCATAAAATTTTTTAAAGTACGGAAATACATAAAAGACAAGTGTAATGTATATAAGCTAAAATATTTTGAATTTTTTTCATGACATTATGTAATTTGTAAAAGTTTGTCATATTTTTATTTTGTAAAATATAATAAATTATTAGTTTAATTATATTTTGTATCCCCTAAACTTTGTATAAATTACACTTTTAACCTTTAAACAAATATTTTAACATTTTTGGTTCCTATAATTCTTTTGTTAATCAATTTAGTTCTTGTTGTCCGATAACAATGTTAATTAATGATACAACTAGTAACATTAAGACCCAAATAATTTGTTAGGTCATCAAGGAGTCTAAGAGAGACCACCATATATAATTTTTTTAGTAACTATGTTTAAATTAATTGATGATGTCAAATAAGTTTATGAGAGATTAAAAATATTTTTAAAAAAATTACATATAGTTGTTCTATCAAACTCTTTGATAATTTGATAAGTCATTTGACTATTAACATGAATATTATATCATTAATTAACATGGTTACTATCAGAATAATAGACATGATTAATATATAATCTTGTTCCTTAAAAATATAATCATGAGTTCGATCTTTAATTGATGCTTATAGAAAAACATTTGTTAAGAGAAATTAATTTTTTAAATGAATCTTTGAAGAATAAATCCTTGACTCTTAGGCAAAGAATACCGTAGTTCATATCAAAAGAAATTAACATTGTTACTTGATAAAAATCAGTAAAACCATTAATAAAAAAATATAGGAACCAAAAATATTTAGGAGTTAAACGTAAAATTTACAAAAGTTTAAGAAATAAAATGATAATTAATCCTAAATTATTTGTTCTCACACTAAGAAGAAAAAATTCTGGATCTGGATTTGGCGAACGCCATAGCAGATTCCGTCACGGAACTTGTCTCACTCTTTTTCTTTTTAAAACAAAAACATCAGCCTTTTAATTCACGTGAATCAAGATGAATTTAGGAAAATGCTGAATTGTGAGAGAGAAAATATACAGCGGAAGGGAATCAAATGCATGAAATGATCCCTGTTGCAATTGAATTAAACAATGGGAGGTGCGTTGTTTTCATTGTAAAAAAAAAACGGATTTTCGTTATCAATTCAAACACAAAGACAATATTATAAATATCTAGCCATGAAAGAAAATAAACTTAATTGGTTCGAACTTATTTCGTCCCTTTTGTCTTGAAGACCAACATATTTTAATTCGGGCAACTATAACTAATAAGTGTTTAAAATAATCTCGTACTTTATGAAAACCAATATCTAGAATTAGTGAAACAGTCACTAAGCAAAGCAGTGGTTTTGAAATCAGAAGGAATAAAGATGAGGTTGTTTAGCCTCTTTAATAATTTTTTTTTTTGGGGGGGGAGGTGTAGATTTAAAAAACCTAAAGTAGTTTTTAAAAATTAACTATATATCTTAATGTTTCTCTCATTCTCATCCTAAACTAATTGATGTAGGACAATGAAATAGAATTTTCAGTTTTTTTTTAACAAAAAAGCTAAAATTGTCAAACAGCTACAACTTCATTTTGAATATTTATTCTTTAATTTTAAAGTAACTTCCAAGATAAAAAAAAAAAAAAAAGACCAAACATGGCCTAAGTATCATTTGATCCGATTTTGGTTTAGGTACGAATCAATTTTAAATTTCATAATTTGATCGGTTGCCTTTGGACTAATCTTTGACCCGACGCTGGTATTACTCCTTTGAGATCATCCAACTTCATCAACATATAGAAACGGGAAAGAAAAAGAAAAAAATTATAGTCCATTGGCACAAGTTTGTTCATGACTTTCTGAAAAAAAGAGTTTATTCATGACTTCTTATTTGAACTATTATTTTTCTTTTGATCATAAGATACGGATGTCCTTCAATTTACTAAGTCACTGGTAGAATGAATTTATAAGACTGAAATAAATAATCTAAGAATTAGATGACTAGATAGTTAGATAATATCTTTTATCATTATTTAGTTTTATTTTATTTTCCTAAATTCTTGGATCATGGCAAGCTTAGGATTTTCATTCATTAGGTATCCTATTTAATGTAAGATTACAATGTCTTGAGGCATGAATAAAAATATTGAGACATGAATGAAAAATTAAAATTGTTATTTTATCTTCTCTTAGCTTTGTTAATAGTAGGTAGCTTAGGAGTAGGATTAATATATTTCTCTTGCGCCTATCATTTGGAGACTAATTTTATTCATAATATAATTGTCGTTGGTTTAAAGGGTTTTACATTAAGAAAGGATCGAACATGGATTTTTTTGTTAAATAGATCGTTCCTCACACATAAAATATCATGATCTTATATCATTATATAAGTCTATGAGTTATATTAAACTAACATTTAGGTCCACTTTTTTCTCTATTTCATTTATATTCTGGTGGTTATTAATTTTGTGGCCTTTTCATATCAGATATTATTGTGGGAGATTAATCTAATTGATAATGTTAGATGTTCAGTCACCTTTGATACACTAGGTGTGCTTTCTGAAGTATAGGTTTGATGAAACAATGAAACTTTAACAGTTTAACCCCTTGACAGAGCAAATCATTTAAATGCGTCTATTTTTCGGGTCTAATTTATTAATAAACTCAGTACCAAATGTCATTTGAGAAGTCGTGTATTGTAAGGCACAGATAAGAAGCACAAAAGCATGTGGAACAGAAAACAAAAAAAAAAAATTATAGTGGGGGATCTTTACAATAGTATGTGCAGAAGCAAGTGGAGTCCTTGCATTCTCCAATTCCATATGGTTGCTTAGAGCACTCTTGAAAGCATTTCTGCAACTCACAATTGCTTAAATGGATCAGCTTGTGGCACCAATGTTCTGGGATCTTCACCCCATGAGCACGCCCTCGCACTACAAAATCAGAGGCTATTCCAGCTGCCCTCGGAAAATTGAATAGTGATCAATGAATTATTTCATCACTATTAGAATAAGAAAGGACAATTGAATAAAAGAAAGAAAACGAAGGAACAATGCACTTGCAACTTGTGGAGCCTCACAAAAATTGATGAACACCTTTACAAGATTAATGATAAAAGAAAAATGAATACTTATTGCCAATTCATTGCCCACCTTGCATTCTTAGTTAACCTATAAGAAATGTATACATATATGCGAGGGGCAAAAACACACTTTCTAACACTTCTACTCATTAACTTTCTACTATTAATTAAAATTTATTAAAAAATATAAATTCAAAAAGAAAACTTATTATATAAAAAGTAAGACCCATAAATTTTATAATTTCTAATAAATAGCCAATAATAAAGAAAATGTGTTTTAAACAATGTTAGAAAGTGTATTTCCAACATTTCTTAGTCCTCAATGATAAACAATTCTACTATGTTTTCAGTTTTCTGTATCTTAATGAAATAGACTAAAGAGGGAAGCATGGAGACAGAAGAGCACAGAGATTATATAACGTTGATATAGTGAGAGAAGGAAGTTAAATGAAAGATGATTAATACCAGAGAAAATAAGCAGTAGGAGATGACAGAGTGTGTAAGGTGTTTTCATTTTCCAACATGCACCTGATCCTCCACTTGTCTCAAGGTGGTAGTTCCAATATTTGTTACAAGGAGTGAGAAGTGGGGAAGGGAAGTAGATTGATATTTAAGGTGTGGTGGGTATATACATAGAATGGCCAAGTTTTAGTTCAATCAAAATCCAAAGAAGCAAAACCAGGATCTTTAAAAACCGACAGCTGTTGCCAAGGAGTGATGAAGAAGGTAAAAATACCGTCAAAATGAAACATGCAAGCTATCTCATGTTTTGCCACGTAATACAATACAATTTTACTTGAAGAGTATTACTGAATCAAAGTATCTAATAACACAACTCTGCTTTCTGTATTACTTGTGACAAATTGTTTTCCCCCGGCACATATTCTTTCCTTTGTATTTACTCAATAACTTTTTTTGTCAAATTCGAAAGTAAATTGATTCAATTGTGTAAACCGTGCAATGCGGTAGGTTCACAAGCTTTCTCCTACCGAATGGTTTTGGTGATGCGCATAAAGTTTAATATGAAGAACGCTCACAATTCTAATGATTCTTAAAAAATATATCATCCATCATATTAATTCTTAAAATGATAAAAAATTCGTGCCATGACTAAATGCATATTTAAAGAATGACTAAACACATTCAGCAATCACGAATATAATCATCACTAGGAGATTAATATGACCGACACTAGACCAATATCGACTAATTTAACTACTTACCCGTTAGTATTATCAGCAAAGTTACAGATGACACACCAAATGGGCAAAATTATACAAATCGTATACGAATGAACCATTCAAGGTCAGAATGTTATCTCTTATTTCTTGATTATTGACCACATCGCATGCCTATTGACTCTGAAGGTGACATCCAACACCTGGTTTCCTTCACAAATATTTTTGGATAAATACCCAAATTCATCCCGGAAGTGTATTTCACGGGCATGAGTCCCTTGAAAGATAGAAAACTACTTTTTTTGTCCCTCCTCAATATGTTAAATTGCCGACATATCAATCCTCTCATTAATTTGGTTCGTGAAGTTTAACGTCTCTACTGACATGACAAGCAAAAGCTGAAATGTCATGACAAAAGATTGTTAATTAGTAGCTAACAACTGGACTAATTTATCATCAAAATGTTGATAGAGTAATTTGTCCCCTCTTTCTTTTTTCTCTTTCCTCCTCTTTCACCTTATTCTCTTCTTCTGTCAAAGACCTTAGTAATGGTGGTGTTGCGGTGATCGGAGAAAAATCAGATTATGAGAAAGTGAATTGAATCCCATGCTCTGCACAAAATATCATTGCAACCAGATTTTTCTTTGAATTAAACTAACCCAATAAACCAGAAATCAAGAAATTGCAACAAAAAAAATTATTTGTTTGTTCTCTGGCAAAATTCACAAAAGGGAAAAGAAAACATAAAAAGGGTTGAGAATTAAGTAAAAGTATAAGCTTGCCACGAGGTGGAGTTGATGGGAGGAATAAGAATGGGTAGTGAAGAGAAAAGAGAGAACAAAGAAAATGCAAAGAGCAATGGAGATAACTAAAGTGAAAAGGATGAAAGTTGGGATCCTTGAACGTAGAATTTGAGGATTCACCGTTACGACATCGTCGTTTCGAATAATAACTGCCTCAAGCAACACCACTTCAACACCCTCATCTACCTCTACTCCAACTCTGTTGTCGACCCTTCTCTCAAACCCGTAGCCCTTCACATGTTCGCCCTCGGCATCCTCCCCAACAAGGCCACCATCACGCACATCGTTGCGGTGAAGGGCATAGGCAAGTATAACAACGCTTCTTCGAGGCTCTGAACCTACGACCCTGCGTTGTTATGTTACTGTGAAATTTTTGGAGCAGTTAGGGCCTATAAGGTGGAGGAGCATATGAATGGGGGATGGGTTGGGAAGGGGGATTAGGTTGATTATTTTCTGGCAACGATCAATGCGTCGGTTAGTGGATATGACAACCAAGCATGAATGGTGGGAATGTCATATTTATAGATCTGATTGGAGAAGCAGAAGGGAATATCTTTTCATGGTGACGGACCCTTTCCTCATGGTCCAAGAAAAAGAGAAAAGGAAAAACAGAAATGAATAAATTCTAAAAATCACAAATTAACTTTTCAATACTTTGATGACATTAGTAATGTCGAATCAGCTATTCAATGACAATCTTTTCTTATGATATCTTAGTTATCACTTGCCACTTTACGGGAATCAACCTAATATGAGGACTAATATGTTGATCATTTTACATATTTAGAGAAAAAAATCAACTTTTCATCTTTCAATAGCAAATTACACTTCCAGGAACCCAATATTTTTTAATTAATTAGCAAAAAACAGGTGCTTCGAGCTCAATGCAGACTATCCATTCAAGTTACTTCTTTAGAAAAGGTTAAAACATTTTACTGCTTATTAATTGTCTACATTTTAGACTTTTAGTCCTTACATGAGATAGATAGTTATAAGTTTTAATCCTTACACATACTCAAATTAAAGTTTGGTCTGTAGTACTGGTGTAAAACTACAAAAAAAAAACATTCTGACAATGAAAAACAACTAACAAAAATTGTGTAGAGACTGAAACTAAAACTTAAAACAAGAACAATAGAGGACCAAGTAAACAATTTAACATTAAAAAGACTTAATCTCAAAATTACAATTCACAATTGATTATTTTAACTAATGTGTTGATAGACAGTGGAGTGGATCCAATTCATCATGTCAAGAAGAAGAAACGGTAAGAAAGTTGTGGAAATAAACAACCATAATCTCCAGAACAGGTAGGAGAGTTTCTACCCCTGGATGAAACTGGGGCAGCTTGCATTCGGAAATGGAAGTCACTTTTCAACAACCCCTGCCGCACGAGTCTATCTCGTCGAGGAATATTGCAAGGAGATGATATGAGAATTCAAAGCCCAAACAAATAGATCACGTCCAATAGCAACATTAGAAGGAGTAATTGCCACACTTCTGCTTCAGCCGAAGAAGGTATACCAGGAAAAATAAGAGGTAGATTCAACCCACCCTCGATTTGCGTCCACAAAGTCAGCAACCATAATAATACACAAAAAACTCTACCTGAACATGCTCACATCCACACTACCACTAATCACTTTCACCTAATTAAGCGTGCAAAGCAGCTTATACATCACAAATCCAAATATGGGTTTACCCAGAACGCACACATTAAACCCTATCAGTTTAACTACTTCATTACGTAATAGACACAATGCTGGCATGAAAAACAGCATATTCACAACTAACACGATAAAGATAAGGAATAACGCTGTAAAACACATTCACGAAGAGCTAAATAAAACATATCATTGTATGTAGATAAGCAAAAGAAAATAAAACAAAACTTAATAGTCTCGTTTGTTCATAAGTAATGGCCTTTTCAACCAAAAAGGGACAAAAAACTCAAAACAAAAAACTACTGAAACCAACAATCAAACAGGTAGACAAACTAATAACCTCCCTTGAGGTCATTGACAACGTCATATGGGATGGGGGTAACTGTCTCAAGGGTCGCACCCTCCACCATGAAACCGGGTTTGGGACCCTGAGGCTGTCTCTTGGTGCTGATCTTCTCACCCTTGACCTTGGCTTCGGCCTTTAGCTGATCATTCTTAATCTTCCTGAGGCGGAACTCCTCAGTGCACCTTGAAGGCATAACATGCTCTACCCGCACATGAATCCTCTTCCTTATAATTCTGTTGCCAACCTGAATGAACATCACACAAAGTAATTTCAACAAAACATAATCCCCAAATCAATAAGGTTGGCATACACAAGAGTTTGACATAAAAACCCTAGAAACTAAAATTAGCCACAAAGGCAGAAACCTAATCGAGAAAATGCCATTAGGTGTAATAAGAATGCGCTGAAAACATAAAATATCTTATAAAGAACGCCTATAAATTTTTAAATTGGTATCAACAATACATGTGAAGGTAAAATATCTGAACAACAAAAATCAACAATCAAACACATTTAATTATTATTCGACACGAGAATATCACAATAAGAAACAGAAAACACAACAGATCGAAAAGCAGAAAAGGAAAGAAGGGTGGTGCTAGGGTTAAGGAAGAGTGTGAGACCTGCTTGTTGACTTCGACGCCAACAGCACGTTTGGTGACATTCCAGACGCGTCCGGTGCGGCCATGGTAGAACTTGTGGGGCATTCCCTTGTGAACGGCACCGTTAACCTTGACGTCAACATAATCGCCGACGTGGTAGGTTCTCAGGTATGTGGTGAGGGCGATGGTTCCCTTCTTCCTGAAAGGACGAGAGAAGGAATCTCTGGTGCGGGATCTCAAACCATGACCAGCCGGCATCTTTGCTTCTTACCTAGGGTTTCTCTGACTCCCTCTCTCTCTCTTTAGGGTAGATAGAGGATCACTTCCAAACCCTTCTCGTATTTTATAGTGCAGCTCATCCCTAGGGTTTTGGTTTTGCCCACCGGGCTTTTTTTTATTGGACTTTTCGTTAATGGGCTGGAATGGTAAACCTCAAACCTTGCATTTTTTTTTATTTATTTATCCGTGAGACATTGCTCTTCGTCATATCAAAATATTTCATGTACAAATATTTTATTTTAATTTTCTCTCACTCTTCATCCTTTTAGTTGATGATATACATTTTTTGCTTTTAAAAAAATATATTTGGTGTTACAAAAATAATTTTAATTATAGTTTTCTAAGAAATAGAATACTTTTGTTTTTTTAATTTATCTTTCCAAATAAAATTTTATTATTATTTATTTACTTTGTTCAAAGTCTAAGATGATATTGATTTTATTTTTAATTATTCTTCTATTTATGTCTATTTTTTATTTTATACACTTAGTTTACCGTAAAAAACAATGACTGTTTGAGTCAGCTCCCTAGCTCATCGGGTTAGATTAGACTCAAGAAATATAGACCCAGATTTAATTGAATCTATTTTGATCAATAGACCTGATTGAACTTCAAAAAATAAAACTCATATAGAATATAAGTTATTCCGACTTGATTCATTTTTTACACTTACTCAATGGACTGCCCTGATCAGCTTTTTTACTAGACTATATTCTTTTGGTATTTTTCTGGAAGTGTTCTTTAAATTTAAGCCTGACATGTAAAAAGAAAAAAAAAGTCAAGCATGCCTCATGTATTGTTTTCTATCAATAAATGAAATAAAAGATAACAAAAAGACAATACAACTATCCAACAAAAGAGATGCTTAGAACATTAGCAAGACAACAAGAAGAAAGTGGAGCTGATCAAGAGTCCCTAACTTGACAAAGAGATTGGTCGGCTTCTCTAGCAGTGTGCTTGAAAGAAATGTTCAATTTTAAAGTAAACTTGATTTTTATATATATAAATGAAGCTTAAGCATTAAACTGAACACCTTCAACTCACTTATGAGTTGATTGCTTTTTTTTTCTTTTTCAAATTTTTCTCTAAGTTAAATTTTATTTATTATTTGACATTTAATGAACACTTTCATTTTAGAAAGTAAAGTAAAATAATAAAAAATAGTTTATGAACTTAGTGAAGACCATTCTTATATCGTTTAATAACTTCTATTACTTTTTTTTTTCAAAAAAAAAATATCATTGGGTTAAAAGTTCTCAACTTATCATTTAATCATTCAGATCATCTCTAAAGTAAACTATTTGAAAATTTTAAAGTAGTCCCTGAAATTTTGCTGCAATGGCATGAAAAGAACTATTCACAAATCACACAATAACAAAGAAGTAATAATAATCGCACATTCACGATGAGCAAAATAAAAAATATACTTGGTGCATAAACAATGGCTCTTCCAAGTAAAAAAAGGACTAAAACATAAAATAACACAAGGGAAAGAAAGAAAGCAAGCAGGAAGAGCAAATTAACTAGTAGCCGCCTTTAGGAGCCTCTGGTTTCCTCATGGTGCCGGAATTCCTCGGCGCAGCGGGAAGGCATCACGTGCTCCACGCGCACCTAAACATTACATCTTATTAAACAATGTAAAAATAGTAAGTCTTACATTAAGATAAATCAATTCCTCTGTTCAGCTCAACATTGACCAATTCATCATCACAATAACAAGAAATGCCAAGTATTTGAATTCATATATTAAAATTCAACCATGTGTCATCATCTTGTGTTTTTGGATATAAAATTCAATATGTTTTGTTTGGTAACTAATTTTTTTTTTTTAAAAAAGAGGAAAGACAGACATAAAATAGACAACTTAAGTACATATGTATAAATGCTTTTTGACGAATTAAACACTAAGATGTACTGATTTTATCGTGAGTTCTTAAAATAAAATTATAATTTTAATTGAAAAGCAGCACCGAAAACATTAATAATATCGCACCTAAATTTGTCATTCAAAATTTTAATTACATTTTCAAAATAACATAATTTCATTCCATTCTATGATTTATTTGCTCACAATGGGTTATTACGCCGGACAACCAAAAAATGAACTTTTTTTTTAGGAAACCAAAAATTGAACCAAGAACTTCGAATGTATAATTTTCACTAGAATCAGACAACGTTGACCATTATGGTGAAATTTTTATTCGATGAGATAATGGCACGCCAGCATTTCAGTTCAGATTGGCCGTTAAGAAGCATGGCACTGAACTAATGTATTTTCAGCAGAAAGACCGGAAACCTTGATTAGAACAAGCTCTATATATACATTCTGCAAGTTGAATTATAAACAGGTACTCCTAATCTTAACAAGTGTGGTAATTAATGAGTGCCAAATCAATTGCTAACATATAATTGTAAACTACAACTGTGGAAGACTAGCTTGATGCCCCTGCACAATGAAAAGACAAAGTGATAGAAGTTAGGGGGAAATACAGAACAAGTTTTTTTTTTAGGTACAAATGACTAAACATTTATATATATTTTTTGGAACCAAATGTTCACCATATACTAACAAGACGCAGAATTAACCAGAAAAAACAATATCAAAGCAGCATAAGATAACAGCTACAATCAACGAATCAAATAATAATAATAATAAAAGCTACAATTAGTTATGTCTCGTTTCCGAGGAGAAATTTATAGAGATTGTAAAATCTCCAAAGAAGTTGCATCCTCGGTCAGAAAAGCTCAAGAAAACAAGACTGAATTACAAAGTTTTCCGGACAAGTTATTTGAAAAAATAAAAGAAAAAGAGAAGCAGCAGCACATTAGGTAAGCATGTACAGCACACAATCACTTCAATGAGGCCAAAATATCAATTATCAATGATATCTCCAATTAACTTGGATGGATAAACAAAATTCATTTCCAAAGTCAGACATGCAAATTTGTTTTAAAATGCTGTATGAATAGCTTGGTCAGTGTCCAGCAGCAAGACAGATACCAAATATTGATTTGCTAATGCAAGATACCTGATGTTCTAGAAACTCCCAGTGACCTTAGCTTGGATGATGATGGGATTGAATTTATCAATCGATCATCTTCATCCTCATGTCTTTTCCCTTCATCTTGTGTTGTTGTTCATATGCACTAATGGAATCCTCGTCTTCACTTGAACTCTGCTCATCAAAAAGCTTCTTTCCTTGTATGTTTTGCCTCTTCCGAGGACGGCCCCTACGCCTACCAGAAACCCCATCTTTCTCATCTGAAAATGATCAACTCAGTTAGTCATTATGTTGTGTGTTTGGAATTAATAAGTTTGGGCCCCAAAAGTTTATTGATTAAAAGCTTTTTAAGAGAATTTTAAAAAATGATTATTTCATTAATATAAAAATATCCATCTTTGTCATCTTAAGTTACATCATGTAACACGCATAGGAAAGGGAAGAAGATATTAGATGTAATTTAATTGTAGAGTTTCAAGTTAAAAGATAAGGTGCATTTAATGTATAGTGGGAATTAAATTTTATCACTAAAGTTTAGGTCATTTAAATACAAAATGAAAGATTTCATTTTAAACTTTTTGAATGGATACATTCAAAGTTGTTTTTGTTTCAATTTTCAAAATAACTTATTTATTATAGTTGATGACAATCTTCACTATAAATAGAAAAAATAATTAGTGGGGAAGAGATAGAGGGTGTGTGAGAAGAGAAATTGTAAAACAAAATCACTTTGTTGAGAGAAAAGTATTTGTGTAAGAGTGTTATCATTTTTTGTAACCATTGAGTGGGGTACTCGAGTTTGTAGAGTAATAAACTATTTAAGGTAGGGATACAATCTTGTAATCATTTTTGTAATAAATAAAATACTTTTGAGACGATTTCATGGACATAAGCAATAAGTGCCGAACCACGTAAAATTTTGTACACATCTATAAAGTAATATCCCACCACCTGCACATGATATTCAATTTCAGTGCTAGTATGCTATAACAATGGCAAAGCCATCATCAAACGTCTAATAGGCACATTAACTTTGATTTATCCTCACTCGATAGTAAACCAAATTCACTTATCTAGAATCCTAACTTTTTACATTAACAACTATATATTTGCTACAGAAATCAAATTATGTACTGTTCATAGTTTCACACACTATTGAGCATCCTCTAATGAGTAAATCTAACATTCTTGATCCTTATCACTTCAGTTAAGGCTATCTTTTATGTGATGGCCCCAACAAGCCCATGATAATCGATTAAAGAAAGGAAACATAATCTCATTTCTTTCAAAATTAAAAATGCCACTCTCATCATAAGTCTTTTTTTTAAATATGCATCTACAAGTCATTAAAACCTCCAAGCTAATCCAAGGGTCATGCTATTCACCCAATTTGGGAAGTACCACTATACATTATAATACACAGCAAATGAAACGGCAACAGACATACACCAAAAATTGCCGAATAAAAAATGTAGATAGAGATCACAAGTTAAATGGAAACATTGAAAGTATTTTTTAATATTTAAGAATCGATTCTTATGAAATAATTGTTCTTGTTCCATGTTATCCACGTAGAAGCACTCCAATACTAAAGAAATTGCGAAATGATTGTTGCATACAAGAACTAGCTTTAAGAACTAATGTTAAAGATGGATAACAATATTAGATCACCCTTTTCCCCTATAACCTAAATATTGGATCTTTCCCATTTGCATTGGACCATGCATTTGTCCCAAAACCAACACCCACATTCTCCTTCTCATTGCTTTGCCATCATTTTTATCTCTACCTCCTTGAATTTTGGGCTCATTCATATCTAAGGATTAAGGAAATTGTTAGGGACACCTAGTGTTTTGCAGGTACATCCAGCAAAAGATGTGCAATTCCAATTGTACCTTTTTCATAAGCCTGATACGGATTGTCAATTTGTATGAGCTTACGGATTGTCAATAAGATTTTTTCTTAATTTTCTTTTTTAAAAATATAATTTACGATTTAATTTAAAATTAATGGTTCAAACAGGAATCGAACTTGTGCCTTCCGCATTATTAATAGAACACTCAAACCAAGCTAATGGAGACTATTTATTAATAACATAATGTGTTTATTAGCTCAGTTGGTTTGAGTGTTTTATTAATAATGCGGAAAGCACCAGTTCGATTCTTGCTTAGACCATTAATTTTAAATTAAATTGTAAATTATTTTTTAAAAAAATTAAAAATCCTATGGGCCACATGCGGATTGACAGGTGCACCCTCTCTCCTCTTCTTCTTATGTACGTCGCTACAGTTTGCCGTTCGCTGCTTCCATTGACGGATTTGAAGAAGTCTCCACCATCGTCGTGTTGTTTCCGCTGTCAAGGTAAGGTTTCTTCTTCCTTTTTTATGGCTACTTCGTCTTTCCGTATAACACATACGGGTTACCTAATCTATATGCATTATAGAAATTAGGTAATGATTTTGATTCATGCCATGCCAATTTGGTGGTTTTGGTTTACATTCCGATTTAAACTTTAAACTTGGTATAATTTGTTTCATTGATGGGGATTTGGGATTTGAATTTCGAGGATTATGGACTTGGGGTGGTGCCTTTTTTTATAAATTAAAATTACTAATAGCAATTAAAATTTGTCACGGAGTGAAAATGAGTATTCTTTAAAATTAATTAAAAAATTATAAAGCGAGAAATTTTAATTGGTAATATCTTTTTTATTTTATTTTTTAAGTATAAAATAAAAAGCAATGAAAAAGAATGAATAAAATAGTGAGATATATAATAAAAACAACGGAAAAAAATATATTGAGGTTTTTTTAAAAACAACGAGACACTGAATTTGTAAACAAGTGACATAAAATTGAATAAAACAAATAAGTAGTAAAAGAAAAAGTAATTAAGCTTATTACCAAAAAAATACATGAGGGGTAAAAATGTCATTTCTGAAATTATTCGGCCCTTTATAAATCTTGCGAGGAGCTAAAATTTTCTGTGGTCGTCGAAGCGCGAGCAAGCATCCCAAAACCCTAGCTTGCGTTCTGCTTTCGTCTTTTACATCAGGTGCGAAAATTCACAGCTGATCTTTCTTCTCTACCTCTAATTAATTATTTTCCATGTATTGTTCTCGCTTCACTGCTTCCTGGTTGCCATTGTCATTTCAAATTCCTATGATAAACGTTTTCGTTTAATTCGAGTTTGGGTATCTGGTGAGGTGTATCGATATCTCTTATTACTGAGTTTACGACTTCATGGCGGAATTATTGTTTTGCACGTGACGTTGAATTTGTGGTGTATGTGGTCATCTTTTGTTCTTGATTTGGGTCCCATAGCTTTAGCTGAATTTTGTATTTTTGAGGTTAGTGTTTGTGGTTTGTTTGGTAACCCGAGTGTTCTAACAAATGCTATGTTGGATTTGTAAAATTAGCATACTTTTTTGTCACTTATTATTATAATGTTCCTTAATCTTCATTTGCATTTTTGATCTTGGGAATTCATGTACTGCTCAACATCATCAAGTATTTGGTGGGTATTATTTTGAACTAACATTCATTTAGTCCTGCTCCAACAAAAGAGTCTGGTGTATGTTGTATCCTATGAAAATGTATATCTGCTGAAGTACATTAATTTCTTTATAAGAAGACTAATCTGTTATTGATATTATTGCTGGACTGGTTTTCAGTTTTCCTTGTATGTGTAGCATGTAATTTTTTTTTACCTAATCCCCGGGAACTAGTTTTATGTCTTCAATTTTCATTCGCTGTTGGGATGTATTCTGTTGAAATTTGAAAGTTGAAGAGCTATGATTTAAGGTTTTGGTCCTTTTGGATTTGGTATGTTATTCCTGATTTAACTGTCACGGTGACCGATTAGCTGTGAAACTGTGAATGCTTTTGTTATTTCCTGTACTTTGGATGTCTTTAATTCAAGGTTTTTAGTCTTGTGGATTTCGAAGGTGATACATATTTACCTGTCACGAGGACCGATTAGCTGTGATGCATTAAACCCAATTGTTTTCCACATTCATCTCATAATAACTGTTGATTGTGTTTTAGCAGGATGGAGTCTCAGGTGAAGCACGCACTTGTTGTCAAAGTTATGGGTCGTACTGGATCCAGAGGACAAGTAACCCAGGTTAGAGTGAAATTTTTGGATGATCAGAACCGTCACATCATGAGGAATGTGAAAGGACCTGTGCGAGAAGGAGACATTCTCACCCTACTCGAGTCTGAAAGGGAAGCAAGAAGATTGCGCTAGATGGTTTCTTTTGGCTTGCCTCCAAATTCGAACAAAACAGTGTGATTTTGTTGATTTTAATGGTAGTTGGTGGATGTCAAAGGTTTTAGCACCCTATCTTATTGTCTGTCTTTGGTCTATTTTTATTCGAATTATGGCGTGAACTTTGGATGATTTGAGTTTAAGCTTCAAGGTTGTAGTATGTTTTGGTTTAGTATATGATTTGAATCATGGCTTGAATTTTGGACTAATATATATGATCTGGCTTCTATATGGTGCTATTCCTGCTACATCGTCCTCTGTTGAAATAGAATAGTGGTCAATAAGTAACTTCAAATCTCTCAAGTTTAAATGGGGAGATATATAATACGTTATTGTAGGTACTATGTCTTGATTCATTTTTCAAAAACATTTTAGACAAAATTTCTCGATAAAGATGTAGTCTATTGATGTTAAGGGAGTTCATTAGCTCGAATCAGCCTGTTAACTCAAGGATCCAAATCGAATCAAAGTTAGCTTAAATTTTCCAATACAATCAAGTCCAACTTGAACCAAACCAAACTAACCCAATGTGATTAGTTTTGCAAACCCTTTAAATTCAAATTAAACCAAACATGTATTATTATTATTATTATTATTATTATTATTATTATAATAGTTGGTATCCCAATTACAACAAAAAATATATTGTTTATGCCGTTTTTAATGACACAAATGTATTTAGCTAAAATAAATTTTATTTTCCAAGGTTGAAACTCCCACGGTAGGTACTTTTAAATTGCTGTTTTTCAATAAAAGCAGGACATGTATAATAACCACCACAAATTTGTATTTTTGTTGACTAACTGCTTTGCTTGTTATATTCTATTTAAAAAATGACAGTACTCAGGATGCTTTTTGGGGTGATTTTAGGCTGTAATTTTTTCAAAATTTTAAAAACAATTAGTTTAGTTTTACTAAAAAATTAAAATCTCATTTTGAAAGTTTACAATAGTGTTTTTTTTTTTGTGATCATAATGATGAACATCAATACTGATAGTGATAACAATAACGATATCGATATTAGTGATAGTTAATAATGATGATGATAATACTGACAACAGTAATAATAATAATGATGGTGATGATATTACTTATGATGATGTGAGATGCAATGGTGGTATGATAATATTGATAGCAACAACAATGTAAGTGACAATTGACAATAAAATGCATGTGATGGTGTGGATATAACCATCACGATGGTTATGAAAGTACCCATGCTAGTGGTGACAGCATTGTAATGTAGGAAGAACATTTTTTTAAAAAAACTAAATCAAATTTCCAAATCCTTTTTTTTCTTAATTTTGAAATTGAATCTTAAAATATTTTGAAATGAAGTTAAAAACTAATTCAGTTTTATTTTTGCCAAACACACTTTGTTTCAATTTGAAAACCAAAAACTCGTAACTAGTGCAAACAGATGCTAAACTTCAATTATGCTAAACTTAAGGGTGTTTGTTCCTGCACCCCATCAAGAAGCACCCCTTGATATTTCATAAACCCTTCCGGAATATCAAGGGGTGGCACTCCTAGAAACTTTGATGTAGTATAGTATTAATTTAATATTCATAGCCAAGTTCGACATTCGACTCCACGCTCACAATGCCCGAGAAAGACATTCCAGTAGCCTTGAGCACACATTTTAAACATTGTCTTCATTCTATAATTTTTGTAGCAGTATCGCACTTAAAATAGTAACTATTAGAAGGAGCTATCTCTAATTAATTTAAACATTAAAACATGTAAACCACATCAGCTCATTTTCAGTAAAATGACAGATCCGAGATTTTCCGCAGCAATAAAGAAGCAATGTACAAATTACCAACATACGAAACATTCCTTGAGTGCTATGGGGCAATATGCACCATGTTGCTGCAAAGGACCTGAACGTAAAGTGCATAATTCTCGTGTCACCATGAGTCCAGAACAACTGCATACAGCATCAAGCAGTGCTTGCCATAGACTCAATAAGGATCTGATAACCTTCTGGAACAGAAGTCTGTGTCTGCACACATTCCGTCAATGCAGGAACATCAGCATTCAGGTCTAAAACCCTTGCTAATACGAGAAGAAGATGAAAATCAGAAATTCGCTTCACAAATGGAAGATTTTTTGACCGTTCCAGATGATTCTTCAAAGCCTTCATAGTCACTTGAGTGTTCCGGTTCTCAATGGGAAATGATGATGAAAGAGGACCCTGCATTTTGGCCACAATACACTATTAAGTTCCGACAATTATAATTTACAAACTCTATAACAGATGGAATTAGTAGCTCAGGACCCTGCATTTTGGAAGACAAAAATCATTTTTATAACTGTTGAGTGCTGACATTATATTACACACATACTTGGTTCAAGTCACGGTTATACAAAAAAGAAAAATAAGATTAAAAAATTATTGAGTGTTGACATCTGCATAACGAAACTTAATTAAGTTTGGGGCAATAAGAACCGCACCATCAAACATAGCCTCAACTTCATAAAAAATCTGCAGAACCAAGGAGTTAAGCCCAATTCAAGGTGACAAAGAAACACTGAATTTTTGGTTTCCTCATCTGGTTCTGATAACAAACAGTTTGCCATCACTTGGCACTTGAAGAAAAAGGAACCTCTTGTTGTTCCTCAACGAGACATTGAATGACTTACAATATTTGAATGGTATTCTGTTGAAGAATTGCTCCACGCTAAAGTGCAGGCCTAACTTGCAGTTTCATTATGAAGTTAAAGCTAAGTCTAGTGGTGCAGTTCTATTGCCAAGCTAAGTTGAAGACCATATTGACCAGTTCAACTGGTTGAAGTGGGAATGGGAACTGATCAGGTCATCAGTTTGGACAACTATGGAAACAGATAGAGCAAAGAACATGCCAAAATTAGGTAAGAACCAGTGGTAGAAACCTAGTTTCTTAAGAAAATATTTTAATTCTATTTTTTTAAAATAAATAAATAAAGGCTCATTTATAAGATCAACACATGGAGTGTTATTATTCAACTATTATTAATTTCTAACTTATAAGACACATATAATATGATCCTTAACAGCTCATTCAAAATTTTACCTACCTTGATTTTCTTACATATATAATTATTACCAGTTTGATCCTACTACATAGTTTAACTATGTTGAACCATGAATCAATGCCTTCAGGGGGTTCATTTTAAAAACTTTGATTGCTATAACCAACTTGTCTCACGGGAAGATAAGAAAAAATCAGGAATTTTATTTATTTTTTGTCTCAATATCCTACTAAACCAAAACAATACGCTGATAAACAGCAAGGCAGAACAAACCAGTTTCATGGTATGAATAATTCACATAATAAACCTTGAGAGAGAAAATAAGCAGCAGCAGAGTTGCATAAAACAAAACTAGCACCTATGTCATACAGCAAACATTCATGAAAGGTTTCTAAATTTACTGCAGCTTTCAAGAACAATAGAATAAGTAGCATTTTGTGATTCAAATATTGGTAATACTTTCATGACAAGTAGCAATTCCCAAGTTTTTGGGATGAAAAAATTCACTTGTTATCTAACTATGATTGCCCATTTGAACATATTAAACTTCCTTTTTCTTCTCATAAGTTCTCATAGGAAGACTTTAAGAAACAATAGGTAGAAGACTCCTTAAACCAAAATATCTACCCTCAACACAAATCCTGCTCAGAGAAGAATTATAAACGAGAAAACATTTTTTGATTCCCCAAAGAGGTTAGAGACTTCATCAATTATATGGCATTCATTGGCATGAATAAAGAAACGTTATTTTGCAAGAAACTAGTTCCTATTGATCAATTTTTTTTGTCAAATGACAGGGATCATCCATTGATTACTGTGACAAGCTGAAATCTATGATGTTCTGTAAATCTGTCAAAACTTCTTGTGCACATATTAAGCCCATACGCACAACAGTAGAAAATTTAAAAGAATGAAAGCCCAGCAATTAAATCATATCTAATTATAAATCACCATTGAAACCATGCTCCCTTAAATTATTAAACTTGATATATGGAAGAGAAAAAAATTACTATGACTCAGTGTTCTCCAATTTTACTAGCATCCACTGAAACCAAATACCAATCTGATGAGGCACATCCTCAAACCCATGGAACCAACTTATGCTGATACAGAAATTTATAACATACACACAATCCAACTGATTCATCCATAAAAAAATAAAAAAAAAAAAAAAAACTAGGCTCAACAGAGCTGAGTAAGCCACTTTTTGTACCGAACATTAATCTCAAATTGGCTAAAAATCAATATTCAATTGCCTACTTATTTCTAGTCCTGGCGTAAAGTCTAAGGGGAACTAGAAAACCATGGAGAATTAATCCCTTCCCCTCTATTCCCCCTCCAACAGCCACCCCAATTTAAAAAAAATCACGGTTTTTGCAACCCCAATTGTCCCAGCATCAACCGCACTTGTCTGCAATTTGCCATAATATCAAGGATCATAATTGCAACAGTGACCACAATTTAAACATTCTATAACTTTATACCCCTCATGAAGACAAACTCTTTTGATGCTTATCCTAAAACAAGAGTTCCTTACACCCCTCATAATCCTAAAGCAGAGTTAAGTTGCAGCTATATATATATATATATTGGTATCTCAGCGGCAGAACTAAATAACAGCTTAGGGGCACATGATAGTTGGTAAGAGACAATCACAATCACATTGACCTGAAGTAAAAGAAAGAGTAAAACCAATGTACCAAACATACCTGATGATCAGCGATTTTGACGACGACCAAGAAGAAATCATTGTCAACCTCTCTAGTATCCTTAACCCCGACAACCACATCCTTCTTCATCTTCGACAACTTGGGATCATCGTCCTCCTTGATCTCCGTCTCGAACCACCCTTCCTTAAACAACCTCACACACACATCACTCATCTGAAACGCTTCAAAATGCACATCAGCACCACCCATTTCCTCATTCACCTCAAGCTTAACCACCGCAGTAGCCCACTCCTTCAACCCACTCTCGGCATGGTACTCCACAGCCTGAAGCACCTCCCTATTCGACAAAGTGTAATCCTTCTTATCCTGAGTAATCGTCTGCGTGAAAATAAACCCAACCTTCCTCATCCCCAACCCCACCGCAATAGCTTCAACAAACTTCTCCTCTTCTGGGTCCCTGAAAAAGACGAGATTGTCCTCCGAACCCTGCTGCGGAGGCTCGTAGATGAAGTCCACCTCGACCTTTCCCACCTCCGAAACGGTGCCGTACATGAACCCCCCGCGCTTGACGGCGAAGGCGAGAGTGTCGTTGACGTAGTGCTGGAACGCGTTGGCGCAGTCGCGGTCGAAGGAGACGAGCTCGCAGTGTGGATTCTCCTGGCGCGTGACGCGCATCTGCTTGGCGATGAGGTCGTCCATGGTCATCTTGCGGCCGAAGGAGCCGGCGGGGTTGAAGGCGGGGCCCGCCACGCGCCGCTCGCCCTCGTAGGCCAAGAAGACGATGGAGCCGTGGCCGAGGTTAAGAGACGAGAGAGACGCATCGAGGTTGGACATGTCGGTGAATCGGAGGAGATCTTCGAGGGATTTGGCCAAGAGGAGGTTCTGGTTGGTGGAGAGGGTTTGGTTGTGAACCGGGATTCCCAATTGGGTTTGGATAATCCGTTTTAGGTCCGAGACTGTTGTGGCGTGGGGGTTTTCGACGCTCACTCGCTCCAGGCCATCGCGGCTACGAATTCTGAGCATCATCGTGACGGCGGTTTTATATATGTAGTATGTGAGAGTGTGGGGTTAGGGTTAAGTAGATGAGGATGAAGCGATTGGGGAATGCCAAAGCTTCGCGCAAGGAAAACAAGTTTCACCGTCGACGCCAGAAGGATGCCAACACTGTTTGATGTGATCACATTATATACCTCTCATCTTCGCCTTGGATCCTGGGAATTTCATATTTCTTTTTTTTTTCGTTTCATATTTGATGATCATATTATTAAAAGGAAAATAAATAACTATCTTATCTTTGTTTTAATCCTCTTTTTATTATCTTTTCTTCTTCTCATCTTCTGTTTTATCGTATAGCCCCCTTTCTATCACATTTTATCATTTTACCCAAACCAATAAAAAAACTGAAAATTGATATTTTTTTATAATCCATGAGATCGAATCAATTTCTTCTAGCTATGTTTACGAAATTGAACTAATCCAAACCAAATTAATATCTTTAAGAGAAAAAAAATTGTGTACTATAATATAATTTTATACAATCATTTAATATTTTATACTATATGATAATTTTGTTTATTTTATAATAATTATCTTAAAAATTAAATAAAAAATTATTACTTATTTATGATTGAATGAGAGGATAAAATCATTTTATATTATTAATGTATAACCATTAAAAATAAAATATTACAATGTCAATAAAAGAAAATAATTTTTAAATAGGTGAATTGTTTAAAAACAAATAATACAAAAAAATAAAAAAAGAGACATGTCAACCAATCAATCAATTGTCAAGAAGGCATCAATTAATTATCCCATAACATGATTTTTTTCTAAGACATTAACTTATATAATTAAAATGAAAGTTAAGGAAATATTTTTCATCAAATACATAAATTAATTAGTATAAAATTATTCTACTTTAATCGAAGGTGTCAGATCCAAATCTTGGATATATAATTGTGTAAATATTCGGCTGAAGAATTTTATTATTCATAATAATCATATATAATTCAATTCAATAAAAAATACTTATCATTTAGACTAAAAGATAAAAGCTAATCAAAATAAAATAATATAAATTATACCATGTTGGTTAAATGTATAACAGACGCATAATAAAAATATGAGTGAAACATGGAAAAATACAATAAATTAATTAATTATCCTTTTTGAAGACATCAATTAATTATCCCATAACATGCTTTTTTTTTTCGAGACATTAACATATATAATCAAAATAAAAATTGATGAGTTTTTTTCACCCAGTGCAGAGATCAATTGACCTAAAATTATGCTAGCTTAATAAAAAGTCTCAAGTTTGAGTTTAATATATACAACTACAATATAGACATTATGAGAAAGACTTTTTTCGTCCATAATAAACCTATTCGACTTGAATAAAATACCTTCCATTAAAAGATACCTATAATTTAGTCCGCAAAAATAAAAGTCAAACAAAATAAAGTAATATATAATTATACTACGTTGGTTAAATGCATAGCAAAAATGTAATAAAAATATCATTGAAATATCGAAAAACACACTAAAATATATAAGTTACATGTGAAATAAATAATAACCTATGTGTATTAAAAATGAGAAAAAAATTATGCATTATAGAATAAAATAATTTTACACTATAATTTAATCAAAAATTATTATTTATGATAAATTGATTACCTTTTCTAAAATTATCTTAAAAGTTATAAAAATATAATTTTTAAGTTGTCTCCATAATGAACTATTTTCTCTAATAATTAAAAATAGTCATTTAGTAATTACTTAAAAAGTAACAATAACTATAACTTGTTCCGTAAGAAATAAGGCAAATTTATACAAGGGGTTTTTTTTAGAAACATTTTACGTAAAAGGGTCTATTTTAAAAGAAATTCGAGGGGGGTCTCTTTTGTAAGTGGGTGTTGCCATTAACACTAGCGGGAAGCTTGAACCGCCAGTGACAATGGCGGAATAGAGGTACCGCTAGTCGTAGTGGCGGGACAGGCTGACTAGGAGAGAGGGGAGAAGGTGTGCCGCCATTGCTCCTAGCGGGATAGGATGACTAGGAGAGAGACGATGGTGGTGCCGCTACTGGCTTCTGCGGGACACTTTCAGGAGGGTGGTGCCGCCAATAGCTTATGCAGGACACGCTTAGCTAGCAGTCACGCTGCTTCTTCTTTAAGGACCGCTTCCTTCTGCAATAGTCCCACGCGCCCCAAGAACAAAGCCTATGCCTCTGACCATTCAACGCCTCACTTCATTGCTCGTAAATGTTGAGATTAATCCATAATTACTCATGTGTTAGTCTTAACCGTATAGTTAGGACAAGTTTGTTAGAGTAACTAGTTTGTTAGTTACTTGGCCTAGAAGTTAGGAAAGTTAGTTACTTAACTTTAGGCTATAAATACTTGTTGTAATCATTGTTTTCAATAATCTCAATGAAATAGACTAACTTCTGAACTAACTCCTGAAACTCTGTTTTTCGTTTTCGCTGCAATTTTCGCCAACAATTGGTATCCAGAGCGTTGGGTTGAAATCTAGGAAAACACGAGTGAATTTGTGAAGGGAAAACACATTGGGAAACACTGAGTGAGGTGTGATTTGACCTTTGGCGAGTAAAATGAATAACAACGGTGGTTTTTCATCCAATATCTTGGTTCTTGATGGAAAGAACTGGGATAGGTGGAGTGCTTTGATGAAGTCTCTCTTTGGTGCGCAAGAAGTGAGTGATCTTGTGCAGAATAGCTATGAGGATTTGGGTGCGAATCCTACTGAAGCACAAAGACTGGTGTTCAAAGAAGCAAAGAAGAAAGATTGTAAGGCTCTGTTTTACATTCAGCAGAATGTAGATTCTTATCATTTTGAGAAGATTGCAAAGGCCACAAGATCCAAAGAAGCGTGGGATATTCTTGAAAAATATCATGATGGTGGTGAAAAGGTGAAGCAAGTGAAGCTTCAGTCATTCAGAAGGAAGTATGAGATGATGCAGATGGAGGAAGGTCAGAAAATTGGGGATTATTTCTCAAAACTGACATCTTTAGTGAACCAGATGCAGACTTGTGGTGAAGTCATTACTGATCAAATGGTGGTGGAAAAGGTATTAAGATCCTTGACCTCTAAATTTGATTTCATAGTTGTAGCTATTCAAGAAGCAAAAGATGTGAAAGCCATGAAGATTGAGGAGCTGCAGAGTTCATTAGAAGCACATGAGCTCATGGTAATTGATAGAGGTACTGAGAGATCAGTACAACAAGCACTGCAAGCACAAATTTCAAAGAAGGAAGGAAATTCAAAGAACTCCAAGAAGAAGGGAAAAGGCAAAGGAAATTGGTCTAATAATGGGAAGGCCAAGACTGATGACAAAGCTGAATCTTCTAAAAGAGGAGGCTCTGACAGAGGTCATAACAAGAAGAAGGAGTTTGATAAGAGTAAAGTGCAGTGCTACAACTGTGAGAAGTATGGACATTTTGCTGATGAGTGTTGGTTCAAGAAGGATCAGCAGAATAATGAAGAAGCTAATGTGGCTCAGGGCAAAGATCCTCATACTGTGTTGATGATGGCTACAACTTATGAAGATAAGGTGCAGAATGAAGAATGGTATCTTGATTCTAGATGTTCCAATCATATGACTGCACATAGAGAATGGTTAACAAGCTTTGATAATAGCAAGAAAACTAGTATCAAGCTTGCTGACAATAGAAAGCTTGCAGCTGAAGGAATTGGAAATATTGTCATCAGAGGGAATGATGGGAAGAGGGTGATAATTGAAAAGGTCTTGTATGTTCCAGAAATGAATTGCAACTTGATGAGCATAGGTCAGCTGGTGGAGAAGGGTTTTTCAGTAACCATGGATGGTGATTCACTGAAACTGTTTGATGCAGAGAAGAATCTGGTGCTGAAGTCTAATCTGTCAAATAACAGGACCTACAAGTGCAGCATCTCCAGTGATAAGATGATGTGCATGTCTGGAGTTACAAGTGAAGAAACTGAGGCTTTGTGGCATATGAGGTATGGTCATCTAAACTTTAGAAGTCTGAGTGAATTGAATTCTAAAGATTTAGTTTATGGCCTGCCTAAGTTGAACGCTAGAAGGGAAATCTGTGAAATTTGTGTGAAAAGCAAGCAGAGTAGGCTACCATTTGTGACTGAAGCACCTAAGAGAGCCAGTGCTGCATTACAAGTGGTACACTCTGACATCTGTGGTCCATTTGAAGTGCCCTCCTTAGGTGGCAGCAAGTACTTTATCACTTTTGTAGATGAGTTTACTCGGATGTTGTGGTTGTATACTCTAAAGCTGAAGAGTGAAGCTTTGGATGTGTTCAAGAGGTTTAAGGTTTTAATTCAGAAGGAGAGTGATAAGTCAATTAAAATCTTAAGAACAGATGATGGAGGTGAATATACCTCAAAAGATTTTGAAGCATTCTGCACAAGTCAGGGTATTGTGCATGAGGTGACAGCTCCATATACACCACAGCATAGTGGGCTTGCTGAGAGAAGAAACAGAACTTTACTTGACATGGCCAGAAGCATGATCAAGCAGAAGAAATTGCCACATCAGTTTTGGGGTGAAGCAGTTACCACAGCTGCATACATCCTCAATAAGTGTCCCACAAAGAAGCTGGAGAAGGTTCCAGAGGAAGCTTGGTGTGGAAGGAAGCCTAGTGTACAACATCTGAGAGTTTTTGGCTCATTGTGTTACAAGCATGTGCCAGATGTCAGAAGAAGTAAGCTAGAGGATAAGAGTGAGATCATGATACTTATAGGTTACCACCCAACTGGTGCTTATAAGCTATATGATCCTACAACTCAGAAGGTGCATATTAGCAGAGATGTGATAGTGAATGAATTTGAAAGCTGGAAATGGCAGGTGACACCAGTGTACAGCAGTGAGATTCAACAAGGCTTCATATACCCTGATTCGAGTGATGAATCAGAAGATGAAGGTGATAATGAAGTGGATGGTAATGTACCACAGGAGAATGAAGCTTCTGTGAGGCCTCAGAGGATTAGACAAGCTCCTAGGAGGCTGGATGATTGTGAAAGAGCACTGGACAATGCAGTGAGTGAAGAGGGTGATCTCATTCATTTTGCATTGTTAGCAGATGCTGAGCCTGTTGAGTACAGAGATGCTTTGAAGAACAAAGTCTGGAAGAAGGCAATGATGGAAGAACTCAGTTCAATTGAGAAGAATCAGACCTGGGAGCTAGTAAAACTACCAGAGAATAAGAAAACAATTGATCTGAAGTGGGTGTTCAAAACCAAATTGAATCCAGATGGAAGTGTGTCAAAGCACAAGGCAAGGCTGGTTGCAAGAGGGTTTCTTCAGAAGCAAGGAATTAATTATAACGAAGTATTTGCACCTGTAGCCAGACATGAGACAGTGAGGCTGGTAGTGGCACTAGCAAACTTGAGGAATTGGCCTTTATACCATTTAGATGTGAAATATGCATTCCTAAATGGTCCTTTAGAAGAAACAGTGTTTGTAACTCAACCACCAGGGTTTGAGATAGCTGGAAAGGAGGGTATGGTGTACAGGTTGCATAAGGCCTTATATGGTTTGAAGCAAGCACCCAGAGCCTGGAATAAGAGGATTGATGAATTCCTAATTCAACTGAGGTTTAAGAAGTGTACAGTTGAATATGGTGTATATGTGATGAATTCAAAGGATTCAGGAATGTTGATCATCTGTTTGTATGTAGATGATTTGCTGCTAACAGGAAGTGATCCTGAAGAAATAAAGGAATTCAAGCTTACCCTAAACCAAGAATTTGAGATGACTGATCTAGGTGAATTGTCATACTTCTTGGGTCTGGAGTTTGTGAAGACAGAGGAAGGGATGATCATGCATCAACAGAAGTATGTGCTTGAGATACTGGACAGATTTGGGTTGATTGAGTGTAAGTCAATCTCAAATCCTTGTGAAACTAGTTCAAAACTGGAAGAATGTAGTGAAGAGGAGAAAGTTGATGCAACCATGTACAAACAACTGGTAGGTTCACTCAGATACTTATGCAATAGCAGACCTGACATTTGCTATGCAGTAGGTGTCATCAGTAGATTTATGAATGAGCCTAGAAAATCACATCTGATAGCTGCCAAGAGGATTTTGAGATATGTGAAGGGCACTGCAAACTATGGTTTGGTATTTCCTGCAAACAGAGGTGAGGATCAGCTGGATCTTATTGGTTACTCAGACTCTGATTGGTGTGGTGACAGAGTAGACAGAAGAAGCACATCTGGATATGTGTTCATGCTTAATGGTGTAGCCATATGTTGGTCATCAAAGAAGCAACCAGTGACAACATTATCATCATGTGAGGCTGAGTACATTGCAGGAACTTATGCAGCTTGTCAGCTGGTATGGTTAGAATCATTATGCTTAGAGTTGAAGTGTAAGTTGCAGAAGCCTCAGAAGTTGTTAATTGATAACAGATCTGCAATCAATCTAGCCAAGAATCCAGTGTCACATGGAAGGTCAAAACATATTGAAACAAGGTTTCATTTCATAAGAGAACAGGTGATGAGTGGGAGGATTGAATTGGTGTATTGCCCTACTCAGGATCAGCTTGCAGATGGTTTTACAAAAGCTCTGAAGCTGGACAGATTTGAAGAACTCAGAAGGAAGCTGGGTCTGACTGGTGTAGAGATTATGGATTAGGGAGGTGTGTTGAGATTAATCCATAATTACTCATGTGTTAGTCTTAACCGTATAGTTAGGACAAGTTTGTTAGAGTAACTAGTTTGTTAGTTACTTGGCCTAGAAGTTAGGAAAGTTAGTTACTTAACTTTAGGCTATAAATACTTGTTGTAATCATTGTTTTCAATAATCTCAATGAAATAGACTAACTTCTGAACTAACTCCTGAAACTCTGTTTTTCGTTTTCGCTGCAATTTTCGCCAACAGTAAAACCTTTTCCTCACCGCGCACCATGTACCTTCTCCTTTTTTCTTTTTCTTTCCATCTTCAATATCTCTTCTCATCTATCTATCTGTGCCTTTTGCCTTCTGGACAAATGTTTCATGTTGGCTTAAATTATAATTAAATTCTCTCAATACAACTGGAGATATAGGATGAGTTATGTGATTATCTGAGAAGGAAGGAAATGTGGTGGATTTTATCCTCCGCTAACAAATAAACTAACATTTTTCTATTAAAAATAAATTCTCTCAGTGTACAAGTTAGAATAATTATGTTCTGTGCTTAACGATTTGTATATTCTTTAACAATTAACCATAACATTATTAGGATTTTCTTTTTCAACTAGGGTGTTTTTAAATACATTTTAATTTTTTAATCTATCATTTATTCTATATATATATATATATATTTTAAAATTATTTTTTATGATTTTAAATTATACTATGATTATGTATACAAAAAAATTATAATATGATTTATATATTAAACATTTAAAAATATAAAATACATGCTTATTCTGTCCATTCCAGAAGCTAAAATATGATTCCAAAGATGAATGCAAATTGAAATATTATAATCAATAGCAGCCTGTTCCTGTGAATATTGATTTTCACATAATGGAGGACACATTTTCTCATACTTAGCTAATTGATTCATTACATGGAGTTAATGATTAATGCAGTGGACTTTGTGGTATTCTTACGTAAGTGTCTTGCTGTGGACATTGCCACCAGTCCCCTTTTTTCTAAAAAGTTTCACACTTTTCTACTTTTGCCTTGCACTGAAAAATTAAATTTTTGTCAACGTTTATCATCCGAATAGTTTTGATGAAGTATAACCTGCATAGCACAGACCCCTATCCCGCCAGCTCAAAAGGCGGGACTGCCCACGTAGGCATGTCCCGCCAGGAGAAATAGCGATATGCACTGAGAAGTTTTTCTTCTCACTCCCTGTCTGTCTCGCTGCTGTCATTGGCGATTCACGTTTCCCGTCGGTGTTAATGATGACACCCACGTAATAAAAAGACCCATCTGCAATTTGTTATAAATCAAACTCCCTTCCATAAATTGTTTCTAAAAGAAATCCTGTACAGTAAATTTGCCGAAGAAATAAAGGAGTGAAAATAGAAGGGTGATAAAATTATTATTGTTAGATAACTTAAAAATCAATAGTCCAATTTTATTTTTTGTGTTTTTTCCTCCTTGTTTCCTAGTTTGTTCCTCCTCCATTCGCATGCTCTACAGGGAGAAAGACGAAAGCTCCTGATCCCGTCCTTCAGGAAAATATATTTTCTTTTTAAGCATGCCAGCTTATCCTAATTAAGGATTTTATTTCATCTAAGCAGCTGAACAATAACAACGAAACACCGATCCAAATGATTACTCAGTCAAAATTAGTACCCTTATCAGAGGAACCCTTTAATCTACATGGTTTTGTTTAAGGTTCCCCCACCCCCTCTTAACACTATGACACAGATTAAGTGAACCCTGATGCAAAAATAGTGCATGCACTCCGAGTATTGGCGTGAACACTACATGAATTTTTGTAATATAAGGTAAACTAGTAATATGTAAGTCGAAAAAAATTATCACATCAGGAATTAATTTTTGAGGTTGAATAGACTCAAATACTAATTTTTAAATAATATCAAAATCTATGCTTGTTATTATATCTATTAGACCAAGTCTTACTGGATCAATTCAAAATGTTTAATCTCATAAACTTTACCGTCAAGAGGTATTGTGAACGGTGTGAAGAAATGTTAAAAATCCTATATTAATTAGTGATATAATTAAAATATTAAATAATATATATAAATGGGGCAACTAAGTACATATATTGAATGTTAAGTCAATGAGGAAAAGGTGACACCGTTAATTTAACACAGCCTTCATTTATTTTTCACTCCCATTTGAAGGTATCTCAAAACAAACTTTAGCGGCTTTGCAACCAACATTAAATTGTGACAAAAAAATGTAGCAAAAGAAACACACCAAATTAAAACCAGAAAACAGCTCTTAATTAAGAGTTGACAACAGAGCACTTCCTCCTAATTTCCCCAGCCGAGCCAGTGAGGACCTCAATGGCTCCCATTCTCGTCATTGACTGACCAAACTCTGTGCAGAACTTGTTTTGTTTAACCAATTCGTTGACAATGTTTCTTGATATCTTAGTTGTTAAAAGGGCAGCATCTGATTGGAATAGACCCTTGTTCTGGCGAAGTATAGAATAATAGTCACTGTCAAAGGTGTTTGAGCTGTTAGGATCCATCTCTATTGTTGTGGTGGTGTCACTGAGACCTTGGCATTTTGTCTTCAAAAAGTTGGCATAAGTAGGATTCAAAGAAGGATCTTGATCACCTTTTCCAGTGAAGTTGAAAAGCCTGTTACTGAATAAGTTACAATGACCTATCCCAATTGCGTGTGCTCCTATACACACACACAAACAGCCAATAGGTTAATTTAGTCAGTTTAATTTAATATCTGATTGTGATAATTTGGGTGATCCCTTGATTACAATTAGTATTTGAAAAAAAAAAAAAATAGATGTAGTTCCCTAAATGTTTTAAGCAACATTGCGCAATTAAAAATTGAAGTTTCATCTCAATAACCCAAGTTAACACATTTAATGTAAACTTTCATTGTATGAATTACTAAAATAAAATTCCAATTCTAATGTTAAAATAGTTCTAAAAGTATATAAGAAACTGCACCTAAATTTTGTCCTTAGTACTTATTATAATATTAATTATTTATGTTTAGCATTGAGTTTATAAAATATTAAATGTACCTGATAACACAACCAAGTCATGCACAGTAAGCCCTTTACTAGCAAAGCTTTGTTTGAGCTGGGTGAAATTGAAGAAAGGTGCTGGCAGATTGGCTAAGGTTTCACCACTTATGGATACTCTGCCATCTCTTCTACCGGTAAGCACTTCCCACATTGGCTTATTAAACTGCAAATATTATCAATCAGCTACGTGCATAAACTAAGATTACATGAAAACATACCCAAATTTTGTAGTATATATAATGGTTAGCTTTAGGCTTTAGCTTACTTTGACGGCAACAGCGTCCCTAGCTGCCAATGTTAATATATCAGCACAAGATACAGCTCCGGGACATTTTTGCCTCCAATGCTTCTTTTATTTCATCTATGACATCAAAGCCAGCCAAAGATAAATTGGGAATGGCATCCTTCTCTGCAGTGTTGGTGGCAGTGGAGTCCAGCAAAACCGAACCATCACAACCCTGAAATGTTGTTTAGAACAATGCCACGTGAATCATTTATATGTAGCTCTAAAACACATTGCATGGAAATTAGCATTGTTGTATTTAAATTTGAAATGATGCATGGTGTAATTAGTATTCATAAAGAGCTAGGATTAGGAATGTTTACCCTGACAAAACAGTCATGAAAATGCATTCTAATCAACTTGGCAGGCAAATCAGGCCTTCCAGAGACATGTTCCTGGATTTTTGTTCTGACAATCTGCTCGGCTTGAGGACAGGTTTTCTTGTAGAATTGCTTTCTGAGGTTGCCTCCTTGGCAAACCTCTAGGATGCAGAACATTGCCAAACAAGCTACAAGGAAAAATCTCATCTTCATGCTTATTGTTTAATTAAACCCTTTCCTTACTTCTAAGCACTTGTCTTAACTAGAGAGTGCAATGCTTAGCTACAATGCATTTGCTCCCTTTTATAGGCATTCCATGTCATATCAATGTAGCAAAACCAGTTGAGCATTACATATTATAATATTAAAATCGTTTAGGAAAGATGACTTTGAGAAGGAACTTATGCCCTCATACCAGGTTCAACCATATATAATTAATTGCAACTTCAATCATTACATGCATGTATGTATCTAGTTGCATTAAGATAATCTCACCTACCATTGGTCTGAGAGGATATAATTAAATTTTTTAAAACATATCTCTTAATTGGTAATGCCACTCTATAATAAAGTCAGTTTGTGTTGAAAGAGATTTTCTTTTTCTTTTCTTTTTGTTGAGTTTGTGTTGAAGAAGTTGAATACGTTGCTCAATTGTATAGTGGTTACAATATGCCAGCACTCTGCACGTATGTTCTTCACTGTCATAACCTTCGCGGGTCAACCCTTTTTTAAGCTTTCTTTTTTGGTTTGAGTGTTTGTCTGAGTTCTAGTCTTCTAATCTCTAACATCGAGTTGCTGATGAATCGGTATGGTTTTACAAGTTTTTTTTCTTTCTTGGTACAGATGGAAAAGTTTTACAAGTTAAATGTACATGACAATTGAAAGCGTACGTAAGTTTTGAACGAAACATTTGAAGATAACTTCAGTAATTTATATAGAAATTATAAACTATAAATCAATCCACTTTCTCAAATTTTAATCATCGGTCAAACAATTCGAGAATTAAAAAAAATGACAAAATAATCATAGAATTATAAATAATCAATCAATTTAGTTCATCCGTTGTTAGCTATACCGAATTGACTTGTCAAGTATCCGAGTAACAACCAACTAGATACATATATGTGATTATCACATCAGAAGTATGAAATAATAATTACTTTTTTCATTCTCTACATCTTTGTTGTTCCTCTGTACATTTTACACTAGTTTTACGATCTATCTATTGAGTAAATGCCACCAGTAACTTATCATTAGTCTTGTTAGAAAGGTTGGTCCCTGCATTAATTTAATCATATGATTGTTTCACACAACTTATTTACTACACTAATATTTTGATCATTTCTATAGTGTGTGATAATTACGTGTATGTGTCAAGTTGATTGTCATTCAAACACTTAAAGTCTCAATTCTATCTGTTTAACATTGTAAGATGACACTATTGAATATCAAAGAGATTAAATTGATTGATGATTTAGAATTTCAGAATATTTTTTTTTATCTATGAGAATAATTCACCTGAATTTTTTTATGGTCTCAATAACTAAATTGATTAATCATATAGAACATCAAAAATGATTTTTCCATTTAATTAATTTAAGAACAATTTGTTCCGTTGTTTCAATTTCAAGATTAAAATATTTTTTTATTTATAAAATATTGATCTATTAGAATGTTAATTTTTGTTAATAGAAGATATCAAACACACAAACTTTTCTTTTTTTCTTAATCATTTAATCCACCTTATAGTTCCTAAAAACTAAAAACGATTTTTATTTAGTGGAATGCATATGCAGCTTATACCAGAGTACACGTACATAACTTCAAATCAAAAACGCAAATTGGGTTATGAAAAATGCAGATTACTAAATGGACAAATAAAAAAAAGTTATTATGGAGCTAAAAATTACTAAATTGCAAATGGTTGGGATGTAGGAGGTTATTTAGAAGGTTTACTAAATTGCAAAGACGTAAAAAGTGCCAATACTCAATTCAAACTATAGTTTGAGCTCCATGTTTGTTGTTTTGTCCCACAAGCAACAACGACAACAAATTCGATGTATACGTTAGCTAGTTCTATAAATTGTTCTGGTTGTTATCGTGATCGAATGTCAACGACTAAAGTATTGCAAATTTGCAAGCCAGTGCAAAGGATTTAGAAAATTCAGCAACCAAGACAATCTTATGCTTGTCAATTGTCAAAGGCATCGCAAACATTCGTTTCTTCACAAGTTGTTCTTACGAGTTTGTCGTCTATATACTTGTCCCACGGCACATGGTTGCTTAAGATTTCAATTAGGAAATAGGAATAATAGCACGGATCCATGGGGGCACAGGTCGGTCCCCTCAATTTTTTTTTTTTTATATTTTAAGTTTAATTATTTTATAAAAATTGAGATAAGATCAATTCTTGCTAATTTTATTTAAAATTATATCTCAATAACACATTATAAAAATGATTTCTTTTATCAATTTAACACTTGAATTGTGTCATATTATAGTAATCATCATATATATAATTTTTAAAATAATTTACACATTCTTGTAATCTAACGATAAATATGTATAACCCATCTAAATAAATAAATAAATAAATATGTATTTATATTTTTAAAGAGTGTATGAATGTTAAAATTAAGTAATGTAATAACATATCAATTAATTTTCAAAATGTAACAAAACTTTGTATACTTAATGTATTTTTAAGAACTTTAAATTTAATAGTTAGTTTGATAAAAAAAAAACACCTTTTTTACAAAATAAAAATTTAAAATATAGTTTATAAAATTTAAAATTTCCATATAATATTATTCATTTTAATTATTATACTATTTATTTATTTCTTAATAAAGTATCTCATCTTTAAAATTTTTAATAAGAATTTTGAATTAATAAAAAATATATTATACTTTAAAATATATTTTGTTTATAAAAAATAAAAGTTATATAAATATATCATTTTACATTTGTAAGCTATTTAAATAAATAATTTTATTAAAATTTAAATAAGTTTTGTATCCTTGCAAATATTGTAGGGCCCTATTATTGGAAAAATATTATGTGTGTACAGTTATATATTTTCGTTCAAAACTCGACTTTCTGGTTAGGCCTCTCCAAGGAACAAAGTGGTGTTAAAGAACAATTGTTTGAAGAGTTCAATTTATTTTTCTTTTTGTCAAACAAACGCAAAAACCAAAATCTGAATTTTAAGCAAACTTGGGGTTGGGGCAGGGTCCATGGGCCCCTTCAAAATAACAAGAGGAGCCGCTCCATTTGATCGACACAAACAATCTTCTCAGTGTACGAGACCTTTGACCTAACAATATACCTCACACAAAACGAAAAATCTGAGTTATATAAATTAAACTAAATTATAAACATTCACCTGAATGGTTTTGTATGTGTTTGACTTAACGATGTTACCATACATGCAAACCCTGTCAGTAGGTTTGATAAAGTTATATTTAAGGGAAATATAATTGAAAATAAATACGGATGGAATGAGAAGCAAATAAAAAAAAGGGAAATTAGAAAAAAAAATGACCGAAAAATGTGTTACAAGACTTTAGAAAGAAAAAAATAAATAAATATATAAATGAATGTGCGCAAAATGCAACTTTTGTTAATATTTTGATCCAATTAGAAGAAAAAGAGCAAACTCGGTCAGAAAGACAGAGAAAATTTACATTTCTACATGCTATTAAGGATAACATATTTTTTCCCTTACAGAAAAAATAAGTTTTTTTTTTTAATTCAACACCAAGCTCCCTCACCAAAATTAGATAATTTATATTGGTATAAACTGAATAGTCAATATCTCAAGCTTTTAGAAACCATACATATTCATTCTCCAATATCATAGTCATAGATCAATTGAATTCCTAAAAAATAATATCAGTGGGTTGAACCTGAATGGCCCGTCCCATGTCAGCCCCCAAGTGTCTCATCCCAATCCCATGTTAATCTATCTGAGGCATATGGTTCCACAATTACCCAACATAGCGGTAATTGTGTTCTTGGTTAGGACCCACCACCCACATTAATCTTTTCTTCAGACACTAGCTCCTTCAATTAATCAATTGTGAGTGCTGAGTAGTAGTAGCAATGTGAGCAAATATTTCTATCATTTCCCTGGGTGATGAAAATGTTGTAACGTAAACATTTATTGTGCATCTCATTTCTCATAAAGCATTTGGAATCTAGTAAAGATTCATACTAGTTGGACATGCAAAAGTTGTCGCCGTTAATAAGATGCAGCATCTACACAATAAGGAAATTGTTCATAAAAGACCGATCATATTTCTTTGCAACGGTCTTCCATAAAATTTGAATTTCGTTGTCAAGGACGGGATGTCTTTCTATGCTTTATTGGAATTTGGAAAATTGTCCTTGTGCCAACCACACATCAATCATCTAATTATTAATTACAGGAGCTTAATCATGTTCATAAATTCTAAATTTTCATCATTTTGATGGACAAATCAAATCACCATTCGCGACTTGTGTTGTGTATTAAATGAAAGCAAGTTACTGATTTGATGTCAAAACTATTTAACGCATGGTAAATAGTTGTACAAATGCCAAATTTGATGCCTTAATTTTATACTGATGAATGTTTGTCTTGTTTTATTTTAGCTGACTCGCAAATCAGCAAGTAGCAAACGATATCACTTTTTCATAATAGAAACTATATTGTGAACGAATTCTTTTCCTTTGCCCAGGCACTTATGTCAGCCTATGAATTGTTCCCATAAGAATATACTATTCTAAACCGTTATGTCGTTTTAAGATTTAAGAAACAATATTCTGATTACCTTGTAGTATGATTTAAGATTCAAACTATATTTGTTTGACATAGTGGAGCGATAAAAAAAAAACTCAATTTAAAAATGTTTAGGAAGATGATTTTTTTATTCATGATTATACTGATGTTTGAGTACAAAATACAAGGCGAAAGAGAACAAAATAGCCCATTATTCAAATTGCAGAGTAATAATGGAAACACCATTAGTTGAGAGGAGACAAAATTACCACAGAATTGACATATATGACAGAAGCGTTAGATATACTCTGCAGATATAAATTACCTTTTTGAATAAGTTCATTTTTTAAAAAAAATATATTCTAAACACCATTTTAGTTTCTAAAAAGCGTAAAGTATTGCAACATTAGCTTCTAAAATTAAGAAAATTTTAAATAAATATTTGAAAAATGTAATTCATCAATCCCATAAGTCCTAAATTCAAAAAAAAAGTATAACTTAAATTATAATATTAACATGTGTTTAAGAACCAAAATAATAGTGAGTAGTTTAATTTAAAATTTTAGATTAAATAATTAAAAATTTTAAAGACTTATTTTAAAAAAATATATTTAATAATTAATATCACATTATTTTTTATTTATTTGGTATCACCAAATGTAGGATTTTAGGTTTCCTAGTGATACTCTAAAGTATTCCCACAAGTTTTACCTTGTGTTTGGATACAAAATTTCAATTTTTTTTAGAAAATTTGAAATACTTTAAATTTGAATTGCTATGAATTAAACTTACTTGGTTTCATAAATATTTTGTTTGGATGAAATAATTTAATTTTTCTAAATTTTAAATTTTTTGTTTAGATGATGTTATTCAATCTCTATCACATATAAAATTTCATTTTGAAATATATATTTAAAAAGTTGAAATTTAAATATTAAAATTTAGTTAATGATTCAATAATAATTTTAAAATATTTAATATTTAATAATTTAGAAAGACCAATATTAATAACCACACCTTGTGGTAATATGTGGTCCCTTTTTCTTGATCAATAAAATTATTTAGCTAGTTAAAAAATGACAAATATTAAATTTTCAAATTCTTTCTAAAATAGCTCCAAGCACCAACAACTCTATATGAGATCTAGAACTCAAAATTTCATATACAAGAATCCAAGCAACCAAATATCAGTATTGATTATCAATAATAAATTTATAAATCTTATTTAACAAAAATATTGTTTAACACAAATGATGAATGTATAAGTTTAGTTGCACTAGCAAACAAAACAGTAGAGAATAAACTCAAGATTGAAAGTCGATGATGACAAAATTAGCAAAAAAGCCAAAGATTTCGGTGGGGTCATCAAAAAGTCATCGAAGGAAGTCCAATAACATTGCAATTGTTCCGGCGAGGGGTTTGAATGACAATTGAAGTCTTTGTCGTGTGACAACTACAGTAGTCAAAGGGTGGTTTCTGTGTTGGAGCGGAAGAGAATTTTAAATTCTTTTTTTTTAAGGAATTTGAATTTTTATGTTTTAAATTAACTAAAATATCTAATTAAAAATACTTGAATTTTAAATACTTTTTAAATGTAGTGCCCAAACAGAAATTCACAACATATCATTTCAATTTCTTAAAAAAATAAATTACTCGATTCAATTGTCCCATCTAAAGTAAGATTAGTCTTTTGGACTGTCCGGATTTATTCACACTTATTTATTACAATATGATATATTTTGAGGCATAAAAATGATTGTTGGTTCAAATTATTTATTATTGAACTTTTTAAGAGAATTTAAAAGAAGCAATTCATGGATTGGAGTATAGGAGTTCATTAATAAAGAAAAAGGTGCAGTTAACGTGCGGTGGCAGTGAGTGTTAATTGCGTATGGAGAGAGAGGTAAAAAAAGACAGAGTACTGTAGATAGATAAAGTTAGCCCCTCAAAACCAAACTTTTAAACGAGTGGCCGTTGGAGTTCAAAGTTCACAAGACGCTTGCTACATAACTAGCAAACAACTTCAATGCAACCCAACAGAACTCGCATCCTCAAATTTCAAATCTCAAAACAAATATAAATCTCTCTCCACTCCCCAATAAACCAAAACAAATATAAATCTCTCTCCACTCGTGCATTCTAGAAGAGATTGAGATAAGGAGGATGACAGGGCAAGTGGTGGTGACCAACGGTGGCGGATGCGGTGGTGTCGGGAAGGGACGGAGAGGCGGCGGCGGCGAAGAGGAGCAGAACCCGGCGTCCCCGGTGGCGGTTCTGCTGGCGGCGTTGAGGAAGTCAATGGTGGCGTGCAGTGTGGACAGTCCCGACGATGTAATCTCCGCCGTCCATCATCCCATGGAGATCGGATGGCCCACAAACGTTAAGCATGTTAGCCATGTCACCTTCGATCGCTTCAATAGTTTTCTGGGTCTTCCTCTTGAGTTACAGGTTCATGTCCCCGCTCCCGTTCCCAGTGCTAGGTACTTCTTCTTTCTTCACTTTTTTCAAATGGGCTTCGCTAAAAATCTCAAAGTTTGTTTTTTTTTTTTTAATTTCTTTTTTGGTGTTTAGAGATTTTATCGTTGGTGGGTCTGTTTCCCTGTGAGTGAGTGGGTGGGAAGTAAGGGGACTTGAAGACTAAGGAGGTAGAATTTTTCTTTTACTTTTTGTACGAGGTTACAAGTATTTTTTACAAGAGAAAATCTTGTTCGAAGCGACAAATTTTAAAACTGTATATTAGGACCCAAACTCGAGACAAGTGGTTAAACTGAAAAATTATATTCTGTGTTGGGATTTTGTGAAGTAGAGAACTGAATGTGTTGACGCTCGATGGAGGAATGGACGTTATTCTTAGATGAGGACTTTCAGCCTTTCCGTGGGAGAAAAGTGAAAGAAGAGGGATGCAAAACTAAAAAGTTAGACAGTTGCGTTCAAAAGGAAATTAAGCTTTAACCTTTATGATAGTTGCATTAAAAAGCTAATTAATGTTTGCCTTTATTTGCTGAAAAAAATACCTGACGGTAATGTAGGATTTAAAAGTTATCTTATTTTTCTTAGGTTTGCCTTTATTTGCTGAAAAAAAATGCCTAACGGTAATGTAGGATTTAAAAGTTATCTTATGTTCTTAGGCTTTTGCATAAACAGTAATACTTCGTAAAATGGAAGCTAGACATTTTATGCGACTAGTTTGAGTCAAGTTTTCTTTGATTTGTGTAATTGCAAAGTGAGGAAGCTTGTGAATGTGTTTGGGTTTGGGATTCATGTGGATTATGTGTTTTGTTAGCCACCGAATGAACTTAGAAATAGGATTAAGGACCTTTCCAAAAAATCATAAATAGAAATTTCATCGAACTATGTACTTATTCTATCTGTATTTACCATTTCTTATGAGTTATGAGCCATATGCTAATGTGATTTTCCCATCATCAATTGCAGTGTTAGTGTGTTTGGCGTCTCAGCAGAATCAATGCAGTGTTCCTATGATTCAAAAGGAAACAGTGTCCCCACTATTCTACTGCTAATGCAAGAGCGATTATACTCACAAGGTGGCCTAAAGGTAGGCACCAATATTATGATATATTTTGTCATTTGAGCCATTGACTACGCCCTTGCGAGATTGGGTCATTGACTATCATTTTTGTTGTCTCTTCTCAATGAATTTTCAGGCTGAAGGTATATTTCGCATTAATCCAGAAAACAGTCAAGAGGAGAATTTGAGGGAGCAGTTGAATAAGGGAATTGTGCCAGATGACATTGATGTCCATTGCTTAGCAGGCCTAATTAAAGCATGGTTCAGGGAACTTCCTTCAGGACTGCTAGACGGACTTTCCCATGAGCAAGTTCTTGAGTGCAACACAGAAGATGAATCTGTTCAGCTTGTGAAGCAGCTAAAGCCAACTGAATCAGCCTTGCTCAACTGGGCTATTGATCTCATGGCTGATATTGTAGCAGAAGAGGATTATAACAAAATGGATGCAAGAAACATTGCTGTGGTTTTTGCTCCAAATATGACTCAAGTATGTTTCCATACACACCTTTTCGGTTTAAACTCTTGATTTTTATAATTAATTATTCATGTTACATACTTAAACTTAATGAACTCGTATTTTAATTATACATGTTACATCTGTAATATTATATTGTTACCTTTAGCATGTATACATATGTTGATAACCATGCAAACTGGAAATCTAGTATTCCTAATTCACATATTTTACTTTTCTCTTGAAACAGATGTCTGATCCACCAACTGCTCTGATGCATGCAGTCCAAGTGATGAATTTACTAAAGACCCTAATACTGAAGACACTTAGAGAACGTGAAGAAACAGCTGCAGCAGGATATTCACCCATGTCATCTCTTTCATCCGATTGCCAATCTGAGGATGACTATGATAGTCAGCAAGAAATGGATACCAGTGGCGAATTGAGAGAGACCAAGTTAGACGATGATGATGATGTTAACTAAGTCATGCCAGTGAAGAGGAAGGGGAGGCCGATGCATCAGTAAACGAGATAGTGGAATGCTTCTTGAAACGTTTGGATGAGAAAACAAAACGATTCTGAGGAACCTGCATGGGTATTTGCAGGAGAAGTTAGAGAGCCCCAAGAGTTGCTCTGGCTACAACTTGGAATCTGCTTTATCATTTACTGATATCAAAACTGTGGATTCGTGCTCGAGTCCCTCTTATGAAGATGACTCAAGAACAACTTTGACTACCGAGGAATCAAATGCTGACACAAGTACCAGCACCGATGATGTGGAGATGATTGATAAATTTACAGATTCTGTTTCACTAGTTCCACTGTTTGCATCTAGTTAAGAACTGAGTGTATTTTAACTTCTAAGCAGTGTTTAAGTACCTTGTTTTAGATTTTGTCACTACAAGCAGGGTTGCTTGTGTAAATTAATTAGTTACACGGTGTAGGAAGTGTTTGTTTGTTGTAGATTGTGGCCAGTGGTTAAGTTCAGTTTAGGGCTGAATTTGACCTGATTCTGTATGTCCCAGTACTAGATGGGGATGGGTATTTAAGGAGTAGCTTAGCGTATTTTCTAATTTCACATAGGTGGAAGTTGTATGCATTGATGAATTCTTAGGGGATAGGGAGATTGGTTTGATGAAATGGTGCTTGCTTTGTTCGTATCTGTGCATGACCAAAAATTTGGTGAATTGTATTCAGATTACATTACTGGTAGATAAATGTTGAATTCCTTTCACAATAGTAACATGATTAGAATCCTATATATTTTCACCCTCTATTCTTGGGTGGGAAACAGCATAAGCATCGAATATGGAAACACACAAAAGCAAATCAAAAGAAAATAATATAACTGTTGTGGTTCAATTCTTTTTACCTATACTCACGGAAATGCATCAATAAATATATCTTAGTTTAATTACTCAGTTGTTTTTATATTTTCACAATTTTTATTCTTTAATTCTTACACTTAGAAGCAATTCGTTTTAATCTCTACATTTAATTTTTTTAATTCACTCCAAGTTGTGTATCACCCTATAAACTAAGTATCACACTCATCAGTTATAAAAAATTATAAATACTCGACTCTTTCACAAAAGTCCTCTTATTAAGTGATGGGTTGTAGCTTCTTCCCATAATAAATAAGTGTCAATTTATTACTTCTCACAATTTCAACACCCTTGAAATATCTATCTTCTTCATTCAAAGATCAATGTAAACTTTCTATGAGTCAAATATTAAATTCCATCAATTTACAATACACTGGAAATTTAAGTTGACTTTTCCAACAATTCTTTTAATCGAAAATGGGAAGAGCCTTCCCGGTAAGAAACATTAGAGCAACTCCAATAGAGTTGCTTATCTTTGTTCTTAACTTACGAATACTATTGGAACAAATAAGATAGAGTTCATATAAAAGAATTATTGCTTATATACGCCACTACAAACAAACTTGCTTAACCATTAAAAAACAAACTGTAATTGATAAAAAGGATATTTCTATGTGAGAACTCAAGTTGGATTCCACCATTAGAGTAAAAATTAATGAATATCCTTATATTGGGGATCTCTTACAGACACAATTCATGAACTTACTTTCACCAATGTTTTCTTTTTTACAAAACTAATGTACAATTTTATAAATATATTTTGTGTTGTTCTTGTATCAGAATTAGAGTTTCAGTTTAGTAATTCGCATAATAAAATTTACATGAGAATTACAAACTCTCTGATTTGAGAATAGTACTAAAAGTACCTATAAACTTGCATTCAAGTTTTTCTTAATTCAAAATGCTACTATTTGGTATTGTGTGAAGTTTGAATATCCCGTCATACCAGGTGATAATATAAGGTTAAACTGTAGTTGTACAGCAAATGATTTTCAATTATTCTGAAGATGACTTGTTATATTGCAATTATTATTCACTAACCCAATTCATGAAGGTCCACCAACTTGACCAAATAAAATACATTTTCTTAACGCTAACACAATAATACTATTTGATAACGTGTGAAATTTGAATGCTCCATCTTACCTGGTACTAATATAATAGTTAATTAAGTTGGACCGTAATTGATTTTCAATTATTCTAAAGATCACATGATATCTTGCAATTATTATTAACTAAAAACTTCAGAAATTCATCAAGATAGGAGAAGTTTCAGTAGTGGGCCTAAACTAAACCCAAAACCTTCTTGCCCATTAAGCCTGCTGCACCCCCCTGTGCCGTGCTTCCCCAGATAGAAGTCACAGACAATCCAGAGTATTTCACAGTACTCAATTTTCCCGAATCTCCTTAAGGACCTTAACCGTGATATGTGATCAACTGAAATTCAAAGATAACTAAATCAAACAATTCTGTAACAAAATTACTACAAGAGTATATGTTACATAATTAAAGCAATAATATTTAAAAGGCAATTGCTGAATAATGTAAAATGAAAGGATCATTACTTTACACAAGTATTAACCAACATATCAAATATTTGACAAGTTGTTCAGGTAAGAAGTTATTAGAATGATGTTGCAGTCTATGTATGTTCCACGATGAATTGGGGAACGATTACAGAAAAGACACATGAACCTTATTGTGGTATGAACAAATTAGTTTAGGCATACATACACTTGAAAGCTTTTATCTTTATGATAGTATGAATACTCATGAAGCCAGAGAACAGTGATTCAGAAATAAAGAACTTCCAACAAACATAATCAAGATGCCAAACAAGCTTCCCAGAAAAGCCTGTTCTTTTCCATCTCATCCACCAATTCTTGGCCTGAATCATCAGACACACAGGACTTCTGGTGTTGCATATCATCATCATCACAATATGAAGTTCCATGATGAATAACATCATCTTTCTTCTCATCTTCAACATCATCATCAATATTCCAAGACTCATCATATCCATTGAGTTCAGAAGCATTACAAATCTCAGAACTATCATAGATGCAAGATTGAGCATCATCATCTGCATGTTCACCCTTAGTGTAGGGGTTCCAATCGGCTTCAGAGTCACCACTGGCCTCAATAAGCAAGTAAGAAGAAGAGACATCAAAAGGGCTATTCTTCATCATGTCCATCGATCTTGTAGCAACCAAGAGGGGAATGTTTTGCGTTTGATATCTTCAAATTCTGAAACTGTTGAACCCAACACAATACAAGGGCATCTCCAAGCCACTCAAATAATAGTGAAATCGAAAGGAAAAAACTTGGGGGCGTCTTGTTTGATACTTTTTGTGACACTGACGGGGCAATCTTTCTATAAGACCTGGCCTCTACCATATGGAAGGAACTAGTCAATAGTCATTACTAAAGGAGAAGGATTTGCCTCAAATTTGTCATGGTCTTCTAGAGGGATAGCAACTAGTTAGTCCAATAGCAATAGGGACATGTTCCAACACTCTTCTAGAAGAAATCGAACACAATGAAAGAAACATTACATGGGAACTATCTTCATAGCCACGTTTTTTCTTATTTGATTTTTAATTTTAGTACATGAGATCTTAAACCCTCCAGGATATAGCCTTTGACTATTTCAGCCTCTAGGTGTCAAAATTCATGGCTCTCTAGTCAAGTTGGATCTATGTATACGACCTTCTTATAAAATTGTTGAATTTTATTTCTAGGAGTTGAAATTTTCTTTTTCGGCTGTGCCTGATTTTCATGTTGGGTTTGTTTTCTAATTACCTCAAAAGTTATGGCCGGGAGTGTTTTTCCTTTTTTATTTAGTTGTATCAATACGGGTTGTTAGGTTATTATGTTCTAATATCATGTTGGAATTTATGTACAAGTCCAATATGAGAGTTGAATGGGTTTGGATCTGTATCAAACATGGGAAGCGTTTGTTTAAAAGATTATAGTGTTAATAACTTAATCATAGAAAATTAGACATTGTTAGTTGAAGTTTAAAAACAAAGCTATTATTAAGGCAAAAATTAAGTACTAAGTTGTTTGTGACATTCTCCAACCTACCTTAGGTTGGTATGTAGGCTTATTTTGTTGTCATGATCTGAAGAATTCCGTGGTTGATAATGCATAGAACACGTCGCTATGGGCTGCATGAAACTTAAGGCAGCCAGGGTAGAAAACTCTGATCTTTGGTAACTTTTGACCTCTGTTACGCTTTCCAATTGCACCAAAAGGAAAAACTTCAATATAAGGATCTAATCTGCCGCGGGAAAAGGAGAACGGGTTGGTAGTAGATCATGCCAAATTAAACATCATAAAAAGATAGAAGAAGATACATTTTTTTTTGTCGGCGAAAACAGAAAATATATTATCAAAGGTTTAAAAAAAACAATCATAAAGCTACCCTGTGATTCACGGTAAAAAATTGAACTTGACCTAAGAACTGTTAAAACTAATTAATGAAGTAGCCAATTGAAAGGAAATTATCATCATTGAGTTGTTCTACATTTGTGAATTAATAAGTTTCGGTGTTCCGGTTGTCATGCTTGCATCAGATTCTACTTTCAGTTTCTTCGGGATGCGAAGAAATGAAATATTGTACGTAAAAAATGAAAAGTGTGAATTTTTTTTTTGAATGTATAATTTTAGTTAGCTTTTTTTTTTGTTTTCTTTTGGTATAAAATAAAAATTGAATGTGTAATATCCAAACTTTTTATCCACCCACACCCTATGCAAAGGTTTTTCCTTTTGCCTTTCAAAATATTATGCAGACAGCATATGTTTAGAAAATAAAAAATGACCGTAAAACATCAAGTAGGCAACGTGGGTGTGGTCATTGAATCGAGTTAGGAAGAAATTAATTAATTAAACAAAATGGGACCATGGTTGGTGGGTGGCCACCGGAAAAGAAAAGATATGGAAAGTTATGATAATCGGCAAGCTTGACTTTTGTGGAAGGCACTAGGCAGCCAGCATACATCTATGAAGCGAGTGGACAATTGTCAATGTCATCAGCAAAACCTAAGATGCCTTAATTTCCTTAAACAAGTTTATGGTGTTCATGATTTAAGCTTGCATAGGATGATTAAAACAGAATGCACATCCTTATAATTAAGAGTAAATTATACTCATTTTATGGAGAGGTGTTTAAATTATATAGTGTATTTTTCTTTAACTTAAAAACCCTATATTTTCTTATATATATACAAACTATAAAGAGGTGAAATGTACTACATTTTAAAATGTGTTTGATTTAGTCATTTCTCACTTTTATTGCCAACCCATGTTTCTATGGTCATTGGTGTACAAAATGAGTATTCAAATGCATTCTTAGTCTATCTTTTGTTTAGAATACAATGACGAATTGGCAAAAATGAAAATTAAACCTAATTTTATATATATATATATATATATATATATATATATATATATTATTCAAACCTTCCAACACTAAATTGACCTTAATGAGTTACCCTTACCCTTAGTCTATTTAAATATATTTGAATTGTTAACAACATTAGATAATTATAAACAATTATTTCATTGAGTATTTTCTTTCTACAGCTTTTAATACCACTTATAACTAATTTTAAATAAATTAATGTTCAATAATATTCTTAGAAGATAAAAAATATTCATTTAAAAGAAAATTAACAATGTCAAGTTATATTATAGAGTATTTAATAGCTAATTAAAAATATTTAAGAGTTCAGTGATCAAACGTAAAATAATTTTACATTATTATTCAATCACATATTATTATTAGTATGACTATTAAAATAGATATTATAAAAGTCTACAAACTTATTATATATAATAATATGTGATTGAATGACGGTGCTAAACTATATTACATTATTGGTGCATAACTTTTTTTTACTAAATATTTAATAAATATATCATTATAATTAAATAAAAACTTAAGTTTAAAGTATAAATATTATAAATATTTAAAAATATCAAAATTTTATTTAACTATATTATTTACTCATTTTTATAATAAAAATTAAAATATAATTGATATTTATTTATTTTATAAAATAATAAATTAAAACAAATTAAGACTTTAAATCGGAAATTCGGTAAAAAGAAAAAAAGTGAAAAAAATATTATTTTAAGATGAGTTGGATTAACTTCAAAAAATAATAAGTTGGATGTACACGTAATTAATTAAGATTTAATAATTTAATTGATCGGTTTAAACAAAATATATATATTTTGTTTAAACCGATCAATTAAACAAAAGCAAAAAAACAAACAACACGTGGTATCAAAAACTGCTGATCCACTAACAGATCCCTAAGAGGAGGAACATACATACAAAATAAAAAACGAGGCAAAGTGAGAGGATCCTCCTGGTTAGAAAGTCAATCAGTACAAACATTAACTTTGTGGATGATAAAAAACCTTATTGAAAGGAAAAAGTTTTACTAAAGATTACCAGCTAGATTTTCTGATCAAGATTACTAACAAAATCGATAAATATTTTATATCAATAATATGATTAAAAAAAAGTACAACCATTAATCTCATGGAAGATATGAGTAACGGACTCTAAGCAATTGCGGCCCAAAAAGGAGAAGAGATATGCAATGACAACTGAAGAGGCATGGGAAGGAGCCATAGTTTGACCGTAAAGAATCTGATTCACTGATGACCTTTCCAAAGCCTAAACTGCAAACATGCACCAAACCTTACTGATTTGCACAACATCCATAGGAGGACGAAACCATTGAATCACTAGTCTAGCCAAATACATTTAGTTTAAATACTAAGTATCTAGTTCAAGTAAATTACGCAAAAGCACTTTCTAAACTGCCCCTTAATACATAATGGCAATGCCATGACCTCAATACTGCCTTTCTTTTTATACAATGGCATGGCGACAATAAAAATCTCACCTAAATCTTTCATATATCCAAGCTTCACTGTTACTTCAATGTTGCATCTGTTAACACAGCTAATCCTAACCAAAAGCCACCGTCCACTTTTCTCACTGCTCATTATCATCGGAAATAAAGCAGATTATCTCGCATGCTCAGTGAAATACTAGTATTCTTGATTATCAAATTGTTATAAAAAGTACACATTTTATTTTACGTGCCAGTGTTCCGTTTTATTGGAATGTATTCCTACATGTAAAGGAAGTTCAAATAGATATTGGTTGGGTTTGAAAGGTTTTAAATCAATTGATAAGTTCAATTCCAATATCACCACTTGGAGAATAGATCAATGTTGCTAACAATTCATTAATACACTTAGCGAAGTGACTGGGGTAAACAAATTCCTCACTAAATGTACAATTGTACACAGGAAAATAAAGTTAAATCAAGAGATTTTGTGAGGGAAAAATCAATAAATTAATAATCAATGTCTAAATGAACTTTCATGTTACAGAAAATTACAAATTGTATTAACATCAGATGGGTCATGAATTACAATGTGAATTGTACAAAATTCCATTGTTCAGCTTCATCAGTAAGGTTTACCCTGTTTGTTATCCCTCTTAAGCTGGACCTTTAATTTCTTTCCTCCTAATTGGCATCCATTCATCATACTGATGGCAGATTGAGCAGCCTCTGGGGTATCATAACTTACAAACCCTGCAACAAATTCGAGCTCATCAAACACAAGCTCCAAACAAAACCCATCAAATTCATTAATAAATGGAGCATAAGCTTACCAAAACATTTGCTAACACCAGTTGCTTTATCAACAAAAACTTTAGCACTCAAAACTCTACCAAATGGTTGAAAAGCAGTAGCAAGCTCTTGATCTCCAAATTCTTGAGGTATGTGATAAATAAATAGGTTCGCACCAGGTGGTCCTAAGTTGGAAGATAAAAAAGTAGAAATAGAATTACCAAAGTAACATTTCTTGTTGTAAGGTAAGAGTGATGGTAAAACATAAATATACATGTACCAAAGATCAATGAACACAATCATTTATAGTCAAGCACATATAAGATATAGATAACAACCTTCAACCTGACCCCCAGAATTTTTGCTGGCACCTGAAGATGCAGCAGAGCTGTTATTTCCACCAGCAGGTGAAACTGAACCAGGAGAAGTATTCATGGGCCTTGGACTAATCATTCCTGTAGGATATGCCATAGGATGTTGTAGACCTGGCACAGCAGGATAAGAGCTAACATAACTTGCAGGAGGCACATGATAATTTCTAGGGTTCATGTTGGGGCCAAGATCAGGCCGTAATGCATTTACTTGATTCATGTGAGGCATCACATTATGGTAACCATGTTGACTCTGCATTGGTGGCATGCGGTATGGCATGAGGCCATAACCTCCAGGAGCCTATCAAGAGAAAATGATTAGCATCACACATATCTTATCAAGAACTTATGCATGGAAACTAACATTAATACACAAATGCAATGGTTTCTGATTGGAAGGCATAACTATGCAGAAGAAAGACTGCAAGGATTAAGAGAAAAAATGCTAAAAAATAGTCCTGTTAGAACTAACCTGATAAGCATATCCATTATACGGAGGAACATAACTCATAGGCAAGGCTCCAAACATTGACAGGTGCTGAGAATCAGTATGTGGTACATTAGAAGCTTGGGACTGTGCTTTCTGAGCTCTACGAGCTTGCCTTTCCTTTTCAGTATCAGCCCATTTGACAACTAAGGGAACACTCGAATCCTATGGAAGACAACAAATATCATATTGCAAATATCTGAATTAATATACTTGTCGAGTTAGCAATATCAGTGACTTTCTCTCATGTATGAGTGGAGAACATATCAAGTAAACAAAATCCAATGACTTTAGCGCTATGCAAACACAATACAAAAGTGTGTAGATGAAGCTTCATATTTGATAGGTAATCTCACTGGAAGATTAGTTGCCAAGAGGAAATGTGATTTTTTAGTAAATCCTAATCCAATTAGTTGTGAACAAATGAGGTGCTAGTTTAACTCCAGTATGCCACCTCTTTGCAAGTTTACGAGCTTTAATTCAAATATTTTATATATTTCGTATATATTGTCATTATATATGTTGACGGAAACCATGCATAAGGGATTGTGCATTTGAAAGAATCCCAATCTTGAGATTTATTCAGCTTGGGCACATTTTATTGCAAGCATGTAATGAGCATCACAAGCAATAGCTTGAGTTTCCCTTTCCAAGCTTGGATCCAGTTCGAGCCTGCCATATAAATAATGAGTCAAGCCTGAGCCTGAGACATCATCTTATACAAACCAATGTAGGGAACAAAGGCAGTCTTAGATTTCGAAATTGAGACAACAATAAAAAATATTGAAATAATAAGTATTTGTGCATCTACAATGAAATCTGAGACACATGATTAAATGTTCACGTCCCTCACCAACAGGATTTTGTGGCTGAATGCCGCTTGAAGATCCAAAATACTGCAAACACCATTTACAACTAAAATTGTAATTGAGTTTAAAGGCATGCACTTTTCCATTCTACCACAAACAAGGAACCAAAAACATGTTATTGAATCTAAAATAGTCCATGTCTACACCTACATTGCATCAGCAAAATTAACATGGTACAACTAAATTGCTAAATATTATCAACCAGCTAACAATATACTTCTATCCTATCCTATCCTGTACATCAAATGTAATTCTCTCCTTCCCTCCATTAATAAAAATATGTAATAGCTGAAACTTTTTAACACTTTCATTATATACTCAAACAACTACACCAGTACCAAATTAAAAGATGGGGGCTAAAAATTCTGGAGATGGTTTTAGTAAACACCGACCTCCATTTTATGCTTTCCATTGATTGCCTCTAAAGCAGCAAGAGCCTGTTCTTTGGTTTCATACTTCAAAAATGCACAACCTACCACAAAGTAAGAGAACTATGAATAACACTTTGCAGTTAAGAAACACCAAAGCCTTAAATAAAGGATTGATTAAGGTGTCAAATCAGCACCTTTACTCGTTTGCTGAGAACCTCTTAAAATTTGTAAATCCTTTATAGTTCCATACTTGGAGAAAAGAGCAGATATTTCAACTTCAGAAACATTCTTTGGAAGCATGCCAATGAAGAGTTTGTGTTCTGGATTCAAGGACCACAGAAAACTACTTATCAAGGCATGACCTCAATATAGCACAAAGCAATTCTGGCACATGCTAAGAAATTTATCAGCTGAAAATAATTTTTCATTAAATAATAAAAACATTTTATACCTAATCTTTCCAGCTCGCCATCTGCATACTTCACTTGTAATGGACTAGATGCCTGAAATGGACACAGAAAAACAGGATGTTCCAAATCAGAATGAGAATAATATCATATCACATCGTTACTAAAGAAATATCTTCCACAACATTATTACTAAGGCTTTGGAATTAGGATTATCAAAATATAAAAAATTTCAATTGTATTCAATTTTTTACTTTTTGTGCATATTTATTTTAGATCATAAAAGATGCTACTATTTACCAAGAATCCCAAGGGCAGCGACAATAAGGCTGCTGCATCAATACTTTATAAATGATCTCCCCAGCGTCCCTTCCCCCCACCCGATAAAAATAAAAATTTGTAGAGGAGCTCAGGGCAGGAAAATTGGATATCAATTATCAAATTGAATAATTTTAGAAAGCTAAGATATTTTATTTTCAATTCTGCATACCTGGCAGAAATATTAGATATGTGAATGGGCTTAAGTGCATAACTGTTTGTGCATGTTAGATTCAGACTAAACCAACATTGATAACTATGAATATAATGACTTAAGAAAATATACCACAGTGTAAAACACTCTGTTACCCGTTATGGAATGTTTATGCAGCAAGTGGTGGAAACAGCACGAATCTTTAAAAAAAAATAAAATTAAATCATACCCTTAAATTCTCAACTTTAAAGGGTGACAAGAATTATAATAACCCATTACTTTGAAAATGAATGAAAAATTACATGATGCATCCACTCACATTACATGAAATGCATCTATTAATTAATAAAAATAAAATGTGATAAGTCAAATGCATACTTGTAAGTAAAATAAATGGATATATCACAATAATGAAATACTTTATAAAATTGAATTCTATCTTCATTCATTAATTTACCATTTTCTGTTCAATATAACAGTGACACTTTATAAACTCTCCCCCTCCACCACACCCCTTGTCCCCCAAAAAAAAAACGAAATAAAATAAAAAAAATCCATCCAACCAAAATTGATTTTCATCAAAATCCAAATAAGGCCCGGAGAAAATACAGCACAATGCCACACACTTAATAAGCTGTTAAGATTCAGTTGATTCGGTTACCCCAAATATAGTAAGTAGCAGCGCATAAATTGCTAGAATTAGACACATGTTATTGCCCAATTAAGACACTCATTATTACTAACAAACACTCGCCAGCATCAACGAATAACTAGCATAGCATTCCATTAAAAGGGATCCATCCACCACAAGAACAAACAAAATAATAAATAATAAAGAGAAAAGGAGCAGCAAATCAAAGCAAGCATCAACCCCGGGTAACGTCTTCTTATTGTGACACGCATTGACGGCCTTATCCGCCTCCTCCCTTGACGGACAAATCAGGAAGCAACAACCTGCGAGCGAAACGGAAAATTAGGGTTGGAAGAAGCTGCGAGACAAGTGGCGCAGGCACGCTCATAATGTCGGAGAATACGAGATTGGAAATTGAATAAGGTAAGGTACCTCGGGAAGCACGAGTTGCTTTGTCTTTGATTATGTTGACCTCGTCGACGAGCGCGAACTCCTTGAACATTGCAAGGAGTTCGGGTTCGGTCATGTGCTTGGGCACTTGCCCTACGAACAGCTTCACACTTTCCTCGCTGCTAGATTTACTCTCTTCCGCCATTACCTTACCTTACCAATCAATGCCTCTCTCAGATTTCGATATTTTGGGGATTCAGATGCCAAACTTGAAGTTGGATCTTCAATTCGTTGCATAAAATAAACTATAATACAATTTTAATTATTAACGACATGCTTCTCATGTTTTTTTACCGTTTTGCCACTACGTACAGCTGGTACTTCTACTACTACTTACTACTAGTGGAGTCCTGTCTCCCTGCCTTTCTGTCTTCCATGCACTTCACTTCTGGAATTTTTATTATTTTCTTTATTTATTAAATATAAATATTTCTTTTTATATAACTGAAGTTTATAATAATTAAACATTTTTCATATATAAATTATATTTTAAATAATTTAAATTTTAATATAAGATTTTTGAGCTTTTTTAAAAATATTATTGAGATTTAATTCAAAGGTAGAAATAAATGATGAATAGTTAGATAAAAATAATAGCAAGTTGATATTATTGAAAGATAAATATTTTTTGCTAGATGCAGGGATAATACTATGCCTAAAAAGGAGAATATTAAAAAAGTCTACTTCTGAAAAGAGTGAAAGTTTTATTTATAAAATTGTGTAATTTTATTTATAATGTAGGAGCACATTATAAATAATTGGGATTTTGAAATTTTAGAAGTTATCGGACTTATTAAAAGTAAACGAATTTAATTTGAATGTATTACTAAAAAGAATAGTACTTTTGCTAGAGTACTAGTGATTGATTATGGTCAGCACATGCAACTTGAATGTTTTTTTGTTGACTGAAGTTTGTATGTGTGAATGTAGTTTGACTTGAATAAATGTTTGTGACTGGGTGATGGAATCCGATATCTATCCGAATTTCGTATTCTACGAGGGTAAATTTGTGTCTATTTTTCAAGTGTTACTAACAGTGATGGATGAACGAATTTCTACACATGCAGTGGTAGTATGATATGGCAGATATGCAATATTCCGATGAGGTTTATTTACTAAGAGAAGTGCGTTTTGTTGAAAAAATATAAATGAAGTTATGATATGATATGTACCATTGTTGCGAATGTTGTGCAGTCCAAGGTGTGTTTTTGTAGGGGGAAAAGTATATCTTAAAGGAAGCAAGTTATTTTTAAAAGAATATGAAGTATAATTACGTTATTTTGTTAGAAACTTTGATATTAATTTAATTTTTTTCTAATACAAAATATTATCAAGTCATCAAAGTAATCACTCTATATATTTTTAACGATTAAGAATATATTTAAACTTTTTAAGAGACATATTAAAATTAATCATGCTTCTAAATCCATTGATCATTTGAAGAGGGATGGACATCAATAGTTTCTTAGGGAAAAAAGAAAATTGCTCGGAATGGCTCTATTGGTTATTTGGTTTGGGTGAGGTTAGGGGAAAAGTAAAATAAGTGATTATGTCACTTCAATTCAATCTTATTCAATTGCAGAATGAGGGAATGTATGTAGTTTGACTTATTCTTAATTCCGTTTGTTCTCATTTCTTTTGTCTTCTTTTCCCCCCTTTCATTGTAGCCATATTAATTTATTGCTGTTCATTGGTTGTTTTGAATGCAACTTTCACTATTCAATTTAATATTAAAAAAGGGTAAATTTCATGTTACCTACTCCAACTTTACCACGTAAGATCTGGCTAATCTAAAAAGTATTCATTTTAAAAAGATAAAATAGATAATATTGATTTTTGATAAAAAAATATATTAGTTAATATTATTTACATATAGTATAAAACAAATTATACGTACGTTAAAATATCAATATTACTCGCTTTACAAAACTCAATTCCAACCTCGATACCCCTTAATTTCCCCTTATTGGCAAACTCATTAATTTAACCCATCAACATGGACCATAGAAAAAAGAAAAAAACAACCATGAACATAAAAGTCGATGTAAATTGACTCTTATGTTTAGAATTCTATTAAACTAAGTAAAAGTGATAATGTCTAGCACGTTTCTGTCTCCGGTTATCACGTCAAGTTTTTATTTTCCAACATAAAATCAAATCAAATCAAATTATCGTCACCCACTAATGCCATCAAACTTCAATGAATTGGCATTGCGACTTTGCTTATCTGAGATGCTTTAATTTCAAAAGAAAATACCTCAGGTATAAAGAAGTTGGCGCGGATTATATAAGTAAGTGTTTAAATTACTTTATTTTTGTTCAAGAAAATTTAATTGAACTCTAAAACTTAAAAAAAAAAATGGTTACTTTGTCTATAATAATCTAATTGTAATTATGTTATAAGTAGTTTGATATATTTATTCTGTGTGATATTAAATAAAATAGGATATAGCTGAATCAAATCCGCACAATATATAACTTTTAGCATTATGTGGGATAAAATATAAAATTGAAAACATATACAATGAAAACAAAATTTTGATGATTAAATTAATAAATATCATTACTAGTACACAATTATTAAATAAAGTATAAATTTTTAAAAAATAGATATTGAATCTAATTAAGATGATCTGAAACATAACTTAAATATGTGTTTGTGTAATTAGATTTAATTTTTAAAACGTAGAATTATCAAAATTAGGTTTTATTTGGAGTTAGATTAACAAGATGAGATGCGTTAATTTTTTAAATTTTTTTCATAATCATATTATAAGTGTCAAATATTTATCGATCACTAATTTTTATTAAAAACTTTGATTAACTATCTTTAGTAAAATTCTTATTTCTAATAACATTTTTTTCATTTATAAAACTTGAACTTCAAACTTTTAAAAAAAATTCAGAACTAGTTTTAATCAGATTGAAGTTTATTGAAACATTCTTACCATTATTAAACAACGATAACCTTAATCTTTAAAACTATAGAAAAAATTATTAATATTTTAAAAAATGGGTAAAAGTCATAATAATTAACGTATTGCTTATTAAATTTAACCAACGGATATTTTAATCCGTGGGAATAGAAGGAAGGAAGACAGAAGAAAAGATTTATATCAATTCATGTATTTTAATTAATTAATGAGTTAGATGTTCTTAACATTTAATCAATAAATATGTGAGTTCTATTCTAATGTGACAAAAAAAAAAGGGTAGAAAAGTAAAGAAGAAAAAAGGGGTAGTATGGTAATAAGCTAGAAAAACGAGGTACAAAGATAAACAAGCCAGACTGTCCCGCCAAGACAGCGCAAATGGATGATAGATGTTGCCAATTGCCTTGCTATCTGCCCAAACACAATCAAGACAAGAAAAGGGCATTCAAGTTTTATTCAATTTATTTCCCTCATTTTACCCTATCCGTTATTCTGCCACCAATCCTTGTCACCCGTTTTATGATGTTTTGTGCACATCACGTTGGTTTGTCTTTTTTTGGTGGATAAAAGTTTACATTACGAGAACTAGAGAAGGTGCGTCCTATAAAACAAGGAAAGACTATTATTAACTTTAGTAAGAATTTATAAATAAATTTATATATCGCTTGTCAATAGAAAAATTTGAGAATTGAATTCAAGTCTCAGTTAGTATGAGCAAAATACTTGATTTGACGTATCAATCTCTATTAACTTGTTAAGTTGGATTGTCTTGATTCGATTAGAGACTCAAAAACAAATAAAATTGAGCTGGTTAAGTTTTTAAAAACACTATGTAAAATTCCTTCCATATTTTTTGGGTCTACGGAGGTAGCAATAAGGATTAAACATAAGTTATCATGCATATTATTCAAAGCTCCCACTAGGTTAATCCTAGTGGTTAAAAAGAATCCTTCTGTATGTTGTTTGCTTTTCTAGATTTAGGCATATGGTCCTATATGATAAATTTAAGCATATGGTCCTATATGATAAACAACTGAGCCTACTCGCTGTGTATCTTTGCTTGACATTAGAAATGTCAATTCGTGACGAATTGAACAAATGAAGAAAATCCTTTTCGTGTTGATTAGCTTCCTTTGTCTTCATTGATTGATAATATGCTCCAAACGTAAGTGGAAAACCAAAATCATTTGCACTAAGCTAAAGATAGTTTGATAGTTCCTTTTCACTTTCAGGTCAATTAAAAAGTGTGTCAAATTGTAATGCAAAGGGGAGTTTACCTTTTTGGTGGCGAGTGAAGAAAGCATGATATTGGATATTTCTCAACTCTCTCTAGTCCCTACCCAAATGATAACAACCCAACCACTTATAATCTTATACCTATATAAAATGACAGCGATAAGCAACAGAGGAAAAGGGCAATTCCCTTTCAACTTTGAAGTTAGCAAGAGAGAAACTATTTGATGTGTTTTGTTTTTCGTTGGAGAAACTCCAAAGGCACGTTCAAGGAAAAATAATGCTTTGTTACTTCTCACAAAATCAAAATGCATTGAATTGGCATTCAAGATTAATAAAATTGCCTCTAATGGAGCAGCTTCAAATTAAGATCCAGTAGGGCCCATTTGGTTATTATTGTGCATGAGATTGATATTGCTACGTTGGGAAATAATCTGGTGGAAGGACAACGACGGTTGTCATATTTGCAATGGAGTGATAAGGTACAATCCTGGGTTGGGCCACTTCCTAAACAAGAAGAAACAGTAAAGGTATGCTGTCAAACAGGTTGTCCCGTGCTTGTCTCTTTTGGGCTCATGCTGTGTCAATGAGTTTATTTATAGGCCAACAAAATTGGTATAAATTCAATTGCGGCTACCAAAATGCTTTTTCAATGTATAATTAATTTTGAGATGGATCAAAAGACTTACTCTAAAGTCTAAATATGAAAGTTATAAAATAATTTACCCCTAAAAAAATTTATAAATTTCATTTGTTTAAAAATACGCACGTGTTTAGACTGTTCAGAAATTATTCTATTATCTAACTAAACTTAAATTTTTTTACAGAAATAAATTTACTTTTTGAATATTGTTCTAAAAAAATTTCTTTTTTGTAATATCCATAATTAAAAAAATCTCAATGTATTTTTTTTTTAAATCGATTCTACTAAAATATAAATTATACTGAATCTTACGGGCTTCAGATTCTAAGTAATTTAGGACCAAAAATATAATTGCACAAAAATTAGCACCTGCAATAAATAACTTGGTGCAGTTATTAAAACGCAAAGTCAGTGCATAATTAAATAATAATTTCACAACATAGGCTAAAAAATACAATAAGTGATTAGCCAGGTTACCGCTAACATTATACAAAACAAAATTGGTAAACACTTTACACCAATACAATAATAAAAAACAAAATAAGTAATATAAAAATCATTTAAATTATGATGAAACAACATTGTTTTGTGTTTTATTGTATAAAATAAATATTTTCTTGATTTAATTAAAGATTGTCATGGAATGAGCTTGAAACTCAATCCATATAGTGGGACTACCTCAACTCGAACGCTAGATTAGCTTGAGTTATACACAGTTGATCAAGGTCAACACCACTCAAACACTTGATTCCTAACATACACTTATGCATAATGAACCATATTTCAGCCGACAGTAAAGTTACTCTATCACTATATCAAAGTAAGGTTTATATACATTGAGAAATTCTGGGACTTGTGTTGGGCAATCCGATCGATTTCATACTCTTATCAATACAACCAATATTTGTGATGTAAACATTTATTACATGTCATTTTTCTAATGAAATTTTCATTAACTTGAGAATCAAGATGTCTTTTGCATATATTTACCCCTATCCATGATGTCCCAATTGTGTTAGAGTTGCACACTTGCACCATTGTTAATAGATCTCAGACCACGAAGATAGCACTTGGATCAATGTTACATAAAATGCAATCCAATAAAACAGTTTAGACGCATCAAAGATAAATTACAGTTTATACTTTTCCAATTTGCTTTTGTTGTTTTAGTTTTTCTCACTTAATCTTCTTTTACTTTAAATAAAAACAAAAAGCACTTAACTTTTCTATTAAAGTTAATATTTAGTACATTTTGTATTATTCTACCCGTTCAACTTAAAACTAATTTATCATGAAAACCGCTGAAATGAAAGATTATAATCTTGTCCAAATATTAAGATTATATTCAATAAAATTAGTTGAAAAAGCTTTGCTAAATTTGAAAAACTAATATACTAAATTATAAATATTTGATAAAACGAACTGTTGAAATAGTTAAAAAAATATAAAATCATGATTTATTTAAAAAATTTGATAAATATATTAAAAATAAAAATAAATAAAAATATAAAAAATTAAAAATTAAAAGCTAACGTTTTAAAAAATATTACTTTAAATAATATTTTAAAAAATACTAAAAATTACTAAAAAAAACTTATTTACTAAACAGTCAACTAAATTTTTCAACTAGTAAAAACAAATTAGAAACTGACACCATAACATAAGTCTTTTTTATAATATTAACAAAAACCTAACCTATTTTGTAAAAAAATATTAATTGGCAATAACTTGTTTAGTTAAGATATCTAATAATGGGGTTTATTTAAAGGTTGATTCTTTACTTTATTTTTGAGAAATAAGTGAATCTATATAAATAAAAAAAGGAAAATTGGGTGAAATTCCCCCAAATCCTCTAGATCCATGTACAACACGGATAAGACTCTGTCATGAAATTGGGTACTAGGTGAAGAAAATAAATCACCACAAAAAAACCCAGGTGAAAAAATCTGGCAACGAGACAATCTATATTCTATACACATGGGGTCTATGCTTTATTATGCGTTAGAAGCAAACAAAATTCAAGAATTCATCAATTCTACGTGTGCAAAATGCAGCTGGAATAGGCAATGTCTTGCATTTAGCCAGAAATGGAAAATACGTACATTGTGTATCTACAGATTTGTCAGAATCTTCATGCCATTACCTTGGTCAAGTTATATACTACATTAAAATCACTACATGCACCCAAACGAGAAACAAATCCCCTGCTCTGTAGCTATCCTTTGACGCCATTTGATTCTATTAACAAGAACATGCCAAAGTAAAAAGAAAAAGAAAAAGAAAGATAAAGACGCATTTGTAAGTAACTGCACAAGTAGCATAAGTCAACATCTGAGATGAGAGTGCCCATTAATTTTACGAGTTCCACCGTAGACCTGAATGACACTTGCAAAAATCAGCTACGGTCCAGAAAAATGGCCTCAACGCCTTCTGTAAATCTTCCCAAACCGATTAGACACTCTTGGGTTATTCCTTGTATCTTGATTCATGAAGAGTTGGTGTCTGCCAAAGATCATAATGATATTAAATTTTGATAAAATTGTTGAGATGATGCTTACTAATCACCTTATTGGGAAGACAGTAGTTTTACTTTGGCCTCAGGGACGAACAATAGGCTCGCTACAAGCAAATATGTGAAAAGATTCTACTTGACTCCTAAGTTGTCTGAAACTTACTCATCTACATGGCATAGGTAAGTTGTGCTTGTGCCTATGGATAAGGCTCTTCTAAGTGAACTTATCCTCTGCAGTTGACACTCAAGGGTGTAATCATTAATTGTAATCTGAACCCACTAAAAGTCAATATAGTAGATACATCTTTTCTTGTTCACCTCTAAAGATAATCTCAGTTTATAAGATCTTTTTCCTGTGCTTAACTTAAGTTTAGACTTTAGACATAATGTCAAAAGAGGGACTGTAATGAAAACTACGGGTTCATACAGTAATTTCAACAACCCAATGTGCTTTTTGCACAACTTGAACTCAATATTTTCTTAGGTGTTTTTACTTCAAGCCAACAAATCATTGTAGTGGCAAACAACTGCACATGGTTGAGATCAAAGATGGCATTTATGTAGCTAGGCTAATATATCAAACAAGGTTAAAAAGGCAGAAAATAATGAAGTAGAAAAAAAAATCCTTGTCCATGCAGAGTAGCGGACAAAAAAGAATAGAAATATGAAGGAAAAATATACCTCTCCAGTTCCAATTTTTGGATTACAATTCCATTCAGAACAAGCTCTGGGCTGTAAACTGCAGTTCCTGTAAATTTGTGTAGTCCATAAGAGTTATAAAACATGAATATACAGTGAGTCATAACTGCACTATTTATCAAGAAGATAATAATAAAGTTCAACACCTCTCTTAAGGAAACGGTGGCATATTGCATAGTCGTCTTCACAAGAAAGAATCAACAGATCATCTAAGCTATTATCATTCATGTCTGCGCACACCCCACTTTCATCAACTACCTGAAAATGTGGGCAAGGTGGGGATCGCAATATATTAATAGCCTAAACATGCCTAATATTGCAGCCACAGGTCAGCTGCAGATGTGGAGTGGCATGCATAGGTGAATATGTATACCTGGCCATGAACATCGGTGACCAAACTTACAAGAACTTCCTTATCAGGTTTAATATGTGGCGTGATGTAGACTCTTTTACCCTGAAGAGGCAAGCAACCAGATTGAGGCAAATATGATGAATGCATAAGAATTTGGGCATAACTAACATAAGTTTATATGAGAATACCTTTAGGAGCGGCTTTTGTCTTGCTTGAGCAAGAGAAACAGGCATGTTAAAGCCTATTTGCTTTTCCTTTTTCATATCCCTCAGAATGTAATTTTCCTCGTCAATAAAACAGTTGGCTTGTCCACAGCTCTCAAGCCATAAGTGATTCACAACTAATTTCCCAAGAGCCATTGTTTCCAACATATTCTTTGTGCGTGTAAATTTGTCTGCTATGAAATGTGTGGCCTCGATTGAACTTGACGCAACAGATATATTGAGACGTGCCAAGATCTGCAAGGAGGGAAAATAACAAAGTCACAATCCAGTCTTGGTAACATGTAACATCTCCTATCATAAACATAAAATCAATGGCTAACCTTTTTTTGCTGCTTGATAATACTGTCATCCAAATGTTGGCTAAACAGTACTTGAACATCTGTCATATCTCTTCGATGTCTCAGATGCTTCCACATCATATCTGACGTGAACTCAGGAACTCCTAATCTGATAAGCTCTTTCAAAACTGAAACCGAAGTCTTTGGCAGGGATTTTTCACATGGCTTTTTGTGATGCTCAGTGTATGTATGGTTAGCATTTGAAACTTTTATGCCTTTGCTTGCAGTAACTGTAGCTGGAATTTCTGATCTCGATTGTGCGATGCTTTTGTTTGATGATAGTTCAACATGTGCCAGCAATAACGGGTGCATATCATGCAAGTTATCTACCTTCATTGCATCACCAGCTGAACCTGGTGGCACAAAGTTCCCCTGCAACAAGCATCTGGCATTGTCTACACATGAAGCATTGCAGAGTGGATGGGTGTGAGGAAAACATGGTTTATCCACATCATCTTGATCCTCTAGACCTCTAGGGGAGAAAACATTATTTTCTTTTCCATCAATACACACAACTGTTGGTGCATTAAGATTGGTTCCCACATTATCCCCCTTTCTTTTCCCTCTCGATCTTTTTGGATAAACCCAAGAATCAGGCCTTGAAAAACTGCTGATTGCAGATAACTGTGGACTAACTTGAGCCAGATGATTCAACCTGCTTTTCCTAGCAACTGTACATGAATTGGTAGGCAATTTAAGACGCTTTGTCCTAACACCAAACTTCACTGGTTCAGCCACTAAACCACTCCCCTTCCTCTTGTGTTTTATACCCTTCTCCGTAACATTATTGTTCCCCTCTGTATGATGACTTGGTTGATCTTTGATTCTTGTCTGCCTGCTCTCATTGTTCCAATCCTTAGGTTCTTCAGCAGCAGGTTGCAAACTTGTGGACTCTCCCAGTGAGCAAACCGCTTCAAGCAATACATGTTTACTGCATATTGGCAAACTAGTATTATTATCAATCTGTCCCTCAGAATTTGGCTTGCTTCTCATTTTTTTCATTTTCCATGATACAAGACTTGGCTCCTGCTTGTCAGTGTGCTTGCAAGAAGAGCTAAAAGTTATTTTACTAAATCTAGAGGAAGATGGATTTTTCTTATTTGATTTTATTGTGATAGAATGTAAACCAGGATTCTGAATCTCTGAAGAATTCTTCAGAAGAGCTTCATTTTCTGTCAAGTCGCTCAAAGAGCCATCTAATGCATTCTCTGGTTGATGAGTATCATTGAACTGGCAGCCAGAAGGGGGCACAAAGGCTAAGGCATTCATAGCTTCAGCAGCTATTTGAGTGTCTAAACCAATATCATACAAGTCTTCTATATGTGTTACACTGGAATAAACATTAACATTCTCACTTATAGCACTTGGTTGAACATCCAATTCCTTGAGAGAGTTATTATTTTCAGTTTCCGTTCTTGGTCCTTGGCGTAACTTCTCATCACATCTATTACTTGTATTACAGTTTCCTTGTCCCTGAAGATGGCCACCTTCTTTTTGTCTTTTTCTCGTATATGTCTGTTTGTATCTTCCAAAATTTGAAGATTCTTCAATTTTTTTACCAAAAATACCAGCTTTGTTGTCATGTTGGCAACTATCAACCCATTTGAAAGGTTCTTTTTCTTCACTTTGAGTTCGAGCTTTAATTTTCTTAGCCAGATTTAGTGGTCCTCTAGAACTCAAGACATAAGGTGATTTCTCCCTAGTGGTCTTTCCATAATGAATTACTTGAAACAAGTCCACATCATTTGATGACAAGTACTGATCCACAAAGCCAAGTGCAGCTTCAGTGGAATCCCCAGGCTCTGGTGAGTGAATGTGACTTAGCATTGCAGGTGGATATAAATGGTTGTTGTCATCAAAGCCGTCAGCATCAACTAAAGCTCCTTTGTACCCTTCAAGCATATTATGGTCTTGAAAAGTTAATCATTCATGAAATGGTCCATAAACAATTACTTCAGTCGAACAAGTATAACTTATAGCAATGCCATACAAAAAAATAAGCAAAAATTATTACAAAGACAGAAACAAGGTAAACAATATTAAAACGTACATAACAAACACATACCAGCAGTAGACTTCCCAAAAGTGGTGGCATTTGCATCTACTTGCTCACAAGGTGGCTTGGGCTGTCTCTTTTGAAAGAGAGTCGAATGAATTTTCACTGTTGGACTAGTTTCATCCTTAAGAAATCCTTTGCCAACACCTCTATCATTCATTTCTTCGTCCTCACTGTCGAGCACAACTTGTTCATACTCACACATTGTACCAGTTGTCATGTCCTCTGCAGGCTCCGTATCCTCTACAATCTCAGTGTTCAGATTAAGGTTTTCAACCTCCATTTCAGTGAATGGACTATTGAGCACAAAGGAGTCCTTGAAGAGCTCAGTTTCCCTAAATTGATCCTCTTCATTTGCGTCTTTAACTGTATATCCTAATTGAAGTCAAACAACATTATTATCGGTCTAAGCTAGTTCTATGATTCTATCAATAATCTTCAACATGCAGAACCCTATGCACAACTTTCATAATCACTCCTTAGTTACTTGCATACATTTCCTATTCAATTAAGAACATTGTAAAAACATTTAAACTCAACCTGATGCATACTTACAATCAGACCCATTATAGATGATCATGGAATAGAGTGTGTCGATCAGATTAAGTACCCTAAACATTAAATTCAATACGATCAAAGAACAACCCACTCGTTGTCTTCGACTTTTATGCATTAACCGTACAAGTAATGATGAAAATCATTGAAGTAACAGATAAATAAGTTTACTACAAAATAACAGCAACAACAACAACAAATAAGCAAGGAAAAATGGTGGATTACCGCCAGGGGATGATGAAGTTTGAGAGCGAGGCGAAGAAGCCTCAGCCATTGGAATGGGAACTCTGTTTTTCTTTTTTCTTTTAATAATTTTTAAATCTTCTTCTATGGATGATGAATTTGGTAGTAATGGAGTTTGAGTAGAACCCTAATGCAGTGATCAGAGTGCTGACAGAGAAGAATGCGAACTTGCGAAGTTCAGAAGACGCGACGCCAAATTAAAATGCCCCTCCATTTGGAGGTGAAATCAAAATCAGAGTGTAAACAATAAAGGAAAATTTTCATTTCGATGTTTTGGAGGGAAACGGCTTAGTGTTTAGTATTATTTTATAAGAAAATTTGAAATTTCTCGAGAAGTGTATACTTTGTTATTTAGGCTGTGTTTGTTTTGAAAGATGAAAGTAATATATAAGAGAAATGTTGTATTTTTTTATGTGAAATTTATACCTCTTATTTTTTTATTTTAATTCAATTTTTTTCTTTTTTATTTTTATCTTTTAAATGAAACACACTCTAATATTCTTTTTTGGCAGAGACAAGAAAAAATAAAATGGATAAAAATAAAAGATGAGCAGAAATGAGTGAGAAATAAAATAAAAATCATCATTTATTCTGATCAGACTAATGAAAACCACCATTATGGTTGATTACGCGAATTTTTTGCAAAAACAAGCAAAGAGGGTGAATGAGTGAATATTCATATTGTATCAGGGCACTTATCCACGATGCATGCTCGACAAGTTCTTAATTTATAGTGTTTTCACTCCAGTCCTTTCATTTTCACTGTTACCACTCTCATTGTTACAGAACTGAAGGCTTCTGGTGTGTACCTGATGGATTAATTTAATAAATGCATAGCAGCCTTATACGAAGATACTCACTTCTTTAGCACACAGTCTCCTGGCCATTTTGACTTGTAATTGAGACCTTGCATTTTAGTTGATATAGTTCCTTTCATAATATGAAATGGATTAGCTGCTTTACTATTTCCTTGCATCTGATAATCATGCTTTGTAGTGTATGTGCTTGGAGAGGACTATAGAGATGAACAATGAATATAGTTCCATACTGATATACCAGACTTTGATGGCACATTTAAGACTCTACAACCTTTTAGTCCTGAATTTCTGATTCCACCAATTATTAGATACATATCACATGACGCTCTGCATAATATAAATGTTATCAAAAGGCTCTCTGTATACTTTGTGGCTTTAATTCACATTTGCTGTTGGAATAATTCTAAATCCTCCTACAAAATCTTCCTACTAATCCTCTTACTAGACTCCATTTAATACGTTCTTCATAAAGTATTAGAAAGATTTGTAAGATGATATAACATTACTCTTTAATGTGATGGTTCAGGAAGCTACAAGACAAGGTTGCACCGATCACAGGCGCAGCCAGTGGAATAGGAAATAGGAAAGGCTACAGCTACAAAATTCATCAACAATGGGGCCAAGGTTATTATTGCTGATATTGATCAACAGCTTGGCTAAGAGACTGCAAAAGAACTAGAACCTAATGCTACTTTCATAACATGTGATGTCACTCAAGAGTCAGACATTTCCAATGCTGTTGATTTTGCCATTTCTAAATACAAACAACTTGATATCATGTACAACAATGCAGGAATAGCCTGCAGAAGTCCTCTAAGCATTGTTGACTTGGACCTGGAACTGTTTGACAAAGTCATGGACATAAATGTTCGTGGCATTGTGGCAGGCGTCAAGCATTCAGCATGTGTAATGATCCCACGTGGAAGTGAGTCCATTCTCTGCACAGCAAGTGTCACAGGTGTAATGGGAGGGGTGGCACAGCACCCTTACAATATCCAAGTTTGCAGTTATAGGCATTGTTAAATCTCTGGCTTCGGGACTATGCAGACACAGAATCCGAGTCAATTGCATATCACCATTTGCCATCCCCACTCCTTTTTTCATGGGAGAAATGAGTCAGATATATCCTCATGTTGATGCTCAGTGACATGTGGACATTGTTCACAATGCTGGTGTCCTAAAGGGTGTGAATTGTGAACCGAATGATATTGCTAATACTGCACTTTTCCTTGCGTCTGATGATGCCAAGTATGTTAGTGGACACAACTTGGTTGTGGATGGAGGTTTCACATCTTTTAAGAATTTGGAATTTCCTGCACCAGATCAAGTGCAGTAGGAGGTTGTACGAATTATATTTTGATAAAGGTAACAATGATGAAAAACACCTTCAATTTCAAATTTTAAATAATTCAATGAGTGAGTTAATTCAATTTTTTTACTCTTCTTGTTGGAGAACTATAAAGCCCTACATGGGACAAACAAAAGTATATATAAGCATGGAGGAATTCAAATATGGGGTTTGAGTATTGACCCCCAAATGATATCAGTTTCGCAGCCGACCAAAATGTTCGGACACCCATGCAAGTGTCGAGAGCCAGCTCAAATGCTTGAAGGCACCCTAAACAAGCATGATGACATAAGGAATATGTATTTTACTGTTCTATACTTTTATTCAAAAGAAATGAGAGAAAGAGAACCATTGTAATGGGACTTTCTGTTGAATTTGGTCCCATTCCAACAGAAGATGCATTTGCAAGGATCACTCTGCTTTTTTGAGAGAATCTATCCTGACAACCATATGACAGATCTTTCTCTGAGATCGCATGTGATAGAGCTTTTAATCTTTTGTTCTTTCTATTGAACAAAATGTCCTGAATACACATATGAGAATTTGTCTTGGATGGCTGGACCATAGTCATTCCATGTCCTTCATTTCCTTATGATATAAGAATAATATCTATCATGTTTACCTTCAGATTTTAAGCATATAAAAAGATGCTTTAGTTATAGTCAACTTTAAAAAGTTGATAAAGGCTTTGATTCTCAGAGTACACCTTATTGCTCTCCTTTTGCTGATGTGATTGAAGCTTACAAATGTATTATAACCAATCAGCTTTCTATTAACAGGCCTCTTTATGATGGCATTTACAGCACCAATGGACTACTTGACAAAGGGAATCACTAAGTAGAAGGTACTTAAACTAGCATAACTTAAATCAGCATGAAATCTGTCAAATGATTGAAACTAAAGAACATTGTACAAATCCAGGTCAATTCCATCTATACCACAAATACATTCACTTGAGTTTGTATGAAAAACATGCAAAAAATTTTGTTCCTTTACTTAGAAATTATATAGTTCCCATGTGGTCATGTTTTTAGGAGTTTTATCATTGCTCATGGAAAAACGTGTACAAAGTCCAGGTGAACGAAGAAGGAAAGTGACAAGAACCTTGGAAGAACCACACCACAAAAGCTGGTTCTTGTAGTTATACTTCCAATGTGAGACTAAGTCTCATATCTTACAATTGGATCCTAACATCCTACCATGCTTTGCAGTCGCAGCACCCACACAAGCTGGTTATGCACTAACCATTTGACTAGTGCCGAGTGAACACTGCAATGTTGGCTTGCACCACTCGTTTGCAGTTGAGAGACATGGTGAAAGATTCTTGATACTAATTGATAAGAACATTTAGGAAAACCACACTACAAAAGCTAGCTGTTGTAATTGGAGAGGCCATACAAATCCCATGCTAGAATTTCATACTTCCACGGGGGACTCAAGTGTAGCTTGCGATTGCAACCTAACAGAAAGTGATGAATTCTACTCCACTGATAGGGACGTGCGCTACTTACCCGTTCTAGGTCTCTAGGATGCTAGAGAAAATGACTAGGATCAGTTTTTGTTTCTATGCAATGCAGTCTGACTCAAGAATTTCTGAAGAACCCATTAATTATACCAATAAAAAATAGTGATGGAGGCATGGTGACAATAAAAAAAATTGATCCCAAATTGCCGGTTAAATAGCTCCAGAAGGAACCCTGTATACTGATTGCCTAGAGTAGCACCAATGTCTCTACAAATCAATCCATCACTTTCTTCTTCGGGACTAACCTACCATAATAGAATATGTGGACAAAGATTCCAAAGCAAAGTTAGATGTGTTATTCAGTTACTACTCAAACACGATTCTTGCCTATTTGTCTTACAGACTTCATTCATTCATAAGAAAGTACCACTCAATGTATGAATTTCTTGCATTTTTTTCCTTCAAAATTATTTGAGAGAACAATTTTGGTTCATTTGTTGAATGCTAGTTCTTGAATGGACTCGAGAGAGTTTGAAGGTTGAGCATTAGTGACATAATAATAACTTCAACAGATTCCACGAAATTACGGAAAAGAAACCCTAACTCCATGCATACCAACTTAATTAAATTCAGAGTATAACATGAACACATTGCTTTATGAGATTCATTCCATTTTCAGGAAGCTGAGAAATGGACACCAAAGTACTCAAACATTAAAAAAAAAAAAAAAAAAAAACCATAGAATGGCCTACAATACAATATTCCGGGGATTAAAGCTAAGAAGAAGTCAAGTGTGAACAAGATTGTGTACTATAACCAAAACAAACAAATTAGAGCAATCAAATTCAAATTGACTGGCAGAGCTGTTCTATCCGTTGAGCAATGAGGTCAATAGCAGCATTTGCTGATGAGAATGCCCCATGGAAACTCTCTTTATAATTAATAGACTCCAATTCACGGGCCATCTTCAACAGAATCTCACCCAAGTCTGTTTGCTTCTGTAGCAGAGAATTGTAGAATGAGTTGGCAGCAACTCTGCTTATTTCCACATTGGTTTCTTCAGGACAGTACTCATCATCCAACCATTTATGTAAAGTAACCCTAAGCCACTCTGATTCCTGTTAAGTCAAAAAACACATGCAAGTAATTCTCCTCAACCGCTTATACTCTAAAATTGCCAATAATTAGTGTATATTTGGGTAAGTGATGATAAAATTGATTTTGAATAAAATTAATTTTGGTTAGAATTGATTTTGAAGTAAAATTCAGTATAATTTTTTTTTATCTAATTCAGAAGCTACTTAAAATTGCTTTAGTTTAGAATCAATTTTCGATCAGAATCAATTTTGGTCTCTTTTCAAAAGGAAAAACAAACATGTGAAAAACTATACAAAAATCAATTCTGCCACGTCAAACAAACACATATACTTAAAAATTAATACCAATTTGGGATTAAAGGCAACAAAAAAGTAGTACCTGGAAGGCGATGGTTGGGTCTAACCAATTGTCAGGGACCCTAAGGTCTTCAACTTGGTCATCGGATTCTGGGAATGGTTGAGAATGGGACCTGACCCGTGTACCATTATGACGTAGAATTAGAGAAGAGGAGGAAGAAGGAGCAGAAGCATGTTGGTGAGTCAGAGATACGGTAACGGAGGAGGGTGGTGCGAATGCGACTGTGCGAGTGGCGCGGGGAGACACAATCATGTGCTGACCCAGATTTAGTTTCAAGGTTGTCATCATATTCATGGGATATTGTCGTCTCCTCTCCTTTTCTCTACATAAAAAAATAAAATAAAAATCACAACTACCAATACGGACCATCCATTAAGAAACTTTTAACCTTTTGGATGAGGTCTTGCCCCCACATGGCGCAAGGGTAGTTTGAAGTTTAAAATCTTTAAAACCCAACAAGAGCCTTTTTTTTTTTTATCTTTACTAAACAGTTTTAGAAAATTCGTTTGATTAGTGAATAATTAAAATATTCTCTGCACCTCGCCAACAACTATGCTTAAGTTGACACGTGAGAAAAATATACATGTATAAGCATGCTCTCTGGTCCCGACAATATCTTAGAAAAGAGATCCTAAACCAGGTGCAGCCATTAGTGCAGGGGTCACAGTGGCCTGCAAGATTGAGTTGTGGGAGTAGCTTCCTGCCCCTCTTGCAATAGAAACCAAGGAACTATACAAAACATCTTTTGAGTAGTTTTTGTTTTTTCTTCTTAAAATATTTGTTTTGAAAATAATTTTCAAAAGTTGATAGATTTTGGATTAGAAAATAACTTATAAGTAGCATAAATTTGGAAGCTTTTTGGCATTAACGTTACCTGACTAAAAACTTGGTTCGATTTTTTTGTGTGTGTGTGTAGGAATCAAAGATATAAATACGAAGCGGTTTTCAACACTCAACCACCTGAGACAAACTCCTTGGTAACTATAGCAACCAAACCAGAGATTCTGAAAATTCCGGCTGATAAAACCAAGCAACCAAACCAGAGAGCAATAAGAATGATACAAGATTTTAAACGCAACGCCCGTTCATGAGGACGGAATGGCCATGCATTAATTATTGTCAATTATTTATTTCACAATCATGAGTACTTTCCACAAGTATCATGAAAAACAGATTCTTAAAACAACAACAAAAAAAACAGTTTTGGTTTTTTCACCCTGTAAATTTAACTATGATTGCTATATTTCTATAAAGCCATCACTGCAGAAACTTATGATATTGCGGATCTCCGAGATTGTCAGGAAAAGAGAAATGTATTGGAACCAGAAACAACACGGTACTGCAAGCTGTGCATGCATGCACTGGAGGAGAAAGGGAGAAAAGGAAGGTAACTAAAGGCTTGATGGATTTGCTGAGGAGCTTGGCTTGATATTGTTAGTACCTTCCTTTGGACATATGATCATCTTTTGCACCACACCCTGGAAATCCCTGCATAGTTTGATGGTACAATACTAAAAGTTAGCAAAAAAAACAAAAACAAAAAAGAGTGTAATTTAGCAGAGCAAAGACAACTTCATGTATGTGAGAAAAATAAAGATTAACCATTAAATTATATCATGAATAGTAAAAATTAAAAAACATGCGACCTTTTATAAATGATCATGACCTAAAAGAAAAAAATCCCGACCATGTATTTATGACTGTACACTCAAATTTGCTCCTCTCATATAAAAATGACTTCTCACTACATAAATTTCCTTATTTGTTGACAGTAAATATTCAAAACCATTTATGTGTAAAAAGAAAAAAGGGAAACAGTTGACTTTTTTGGGGGGTTACAAAAAGAAAGCAAATTTTAATAAGGAAATGCAGAGTTTACAAATATCATGCTTGTTATTTATAACAAATAGAAACACCTACAGCAAAGAAGTATAAAAAATTCAATTATATAATCTTGCTTTCATATGATACTGTTAGTTTCACCACTACTTAACTGCCATGGATAATCTCCTAATTGCATCATGTCTCCATCATCATCCATGCATGTGACATGCCATCCACTGCTTTCATTGATTAAACTTCCTCGAAACTCAAACATGGAGTCGAGTTCAGCAATGAGTTCGGTATATCCATGAAAGCGTGCAAGGTCGACTGCTCTTCCAAGAGCAGTTCCCAACTTAAGCACCTGAAATAGTTAGTTGTCTTGTCAGATGTCTCTGAATACGAAAAGATAAAAATGTTTCAGCTACTTACTATAGTGTTTGAGTAATGTTATATCCCCCTGTAAATCTTCTTACTACTACTGCTTTATAGAAATAGTATTAAATAAAAAAGTAAATGCATTTAATGTCTTAAAAATACAAGACACTCAACAAAGGAATTAGCAAGATTAATAGGAAGATTTAGAATTATTCATAGATCACAATGTATCCCGAGGGTGAAAATCCTGACCTATTACCAAAACGCTTGGACAGTCAAGCAATAAGGATCTAGCATGCCTACATCTTGGTACCCTTTCTATCCAACTGAAAAAATCTGGATCCTCTCTAGATGGCTACCAAGTGAAAAAATCTGCTGAGTTACACAAATCCTTTCCCAAGCACCCAAAAAAAAGGTTGATCAACAATTTTATTCCCTAATTAGGCTGACCTACTAGCACTAGCATCCTTCTATCTATCCTACCTGCCTATATTTTAGTTAGGAGCACTAAAACAATAAATATTACATAACAATGAGAAACTTCCTACAAATCTCAAGAAAACCAAGTCAATCCAACAATAAATATTACACTGCTACGTACCTTTGTGCAGCTCCGATTATTAACACGGTGACACTTCTTACATGTTTTCCCTGGGGCAACACGCATTGGAGGATTAGAAAGGAGACTCGAAGTCTTGTTGAAAGCAGCAGATTGCAATGAAGGGAGCTCCGAGGAGCGGTCAATTAAGCTAACTCCAAAAAGCTTGAATGTACTGCAACTGCCAGGCTGCCCAAAAGGAACATCATTTTCATTTCTAGATTCAGTTGAAGGCCATCCCAGAGATTCAGAACCAATGGAGCTTAGATTTGAGCTTGTAATTGACAGGTCTTCATGTGTAAGTGACATTGATCTGCTAAGAGATTTATGAAGAGGACCTTGCATGGGAAAGGGAAGCTGATTCGGATTCTCCTTCCCAAACCGCGAGCCACGGATTGGGACCTTCGAGGGGTGGATAACATCAGTTGGTGGTGCTCTTTGTAAAGGCTGTGCAGAATGTATGCCGCTGTAATCTTGACCTTGCAAGTCTCTATCTTCTCTCCGAGTCTGAGATGAAGGCCCAGCTGAATTCTGACCATCTGATAGCAAGAGAATTCAAATAGTCCACAATGCTTAAAGAAAGATCACATGTAATTCTTATTTCTAAACATGAAAAGTTATAACATAACATCTTTTAGCTTCCTCAAATCAAGAGAATTTTACAGGTGACTCAAATTAGAGAGATGAATGTATAAGCCCGGACCATGCATGCCAAAGCTACTTATTCCAGGCAAAGAGCGCTGGTTAAGTGCAAGTGCTTTTTTTGTTGTGGGGAGAGCAGGAACTTGCTTCTTCTCCTTGGCAGATTCCAAGGGCTCAATCCACCAAGGACAAACCCTTTCAGGATTCATTTTGTCATCTAGTACGGCATCCCATTGCACCTAAGAAGAGACATATATTTAATTGAATCAAGCAAAATAAAACAGAAAGGTATTATAACTTCAAGGAACTAAATCTAAAGACTTGAAAAGAATATGATTACCTTGAGACATCTCCATTCAGAACCAGGCCACCTAATCTTGTCGATATCTTCATGACCAATTATCGTACCTGCATGTCTGGTTACTCAAACAAAAAGGAAATAGACCTGGTTACAAAAGGTTTCCTTGTAGATGCTATAACTACCATTAAAAGCTTCTGTAAGTTTTTTTTCTTCTTTTTCTTGGGGATAGATGCATTTCCAAATAAACCATGCATGACTTGCAAAACTTTGACATCATTACCTTCTTAAAGATTCTTCAACTTCATGCTGCATTTGTACCCTCATTCCAATTGGATAGTCTGGTACAGTTGACTTCAGATAGGTTCGCAAAGGAACAATAAATTCAAAGGGATTTGTCCTGCAAAAGATGCGTGTAATAGAAAGCTCATTCCAATTAAAACGTATGCCCAAAGGGCATATATATACATCTACAAATACAATGCAAGAGAAGTAGATATGTCCTTTAGAATTTTCAATCTGACAAATCCTGAAGAACTCACCATGGGTGGTAATAGACAATAAACATGGTTCCTGAGCTAACAGCGTGGGAAGCACTAGCCAAAATTCCAAGTTGCATGCTATGACCCGATATCAGAGATGAAGATTGCGATACATTGCTGAGATGTTCCGTTGCCCGACGAATCCCAACACGAATTTCTCCAGATTCCGCTCTGCAATGACATAAGTACTGTCCTGGTTACTTACACTTCCATTTTGAATAGATTCATTTAATAAACCAAATCATTTAGAATATTACAAAGCTCCTCTTATGACATTTTTTAAATAACCGCCAAAAGCACAAGCCACTAATATATTCTCTACTATTCCTTCAAAATCTATAATCTACCTAGTGGAAATTGAAAACTATACTGGCAATGATTAACTTCTCTTGATGCAAGACAAGAAAAGAAAATAACTCGTGATTCTAACTAGAGTTCCTATGGAATAGCAATAAACAAAAATTGTGGGGAGGCGGGAAAACGGAGACATGGAAACAGAAAGTACCTAACGAAAATGCATGAATCTCCAGCAACAAGTTTCTTTGCATTCACGAATGTGCTCCAACCGCTAGTAAGCAAGTGTCGTTTCGGCTTACCTGCATTTCATTTCAAAAAATATCTAACTCAGAAACCAAATATGGAGCCAAACAAGCATTTCTTGCAAGAAAAATATGTCCACGTGTTCCAGAACTTATGATCATAAAATTTCATCACTGATTTAAAAAAAAAAAGGAGGTAAAATAGTAAACACGTTTCTGACTCTTCTAATTTAAAAAAAAAAAAAAAAATCAATTCTAACATGCATTTTCAATTATTTAGTTTCGAAATGAAATATCACGGACTAATGTCATAATCAGAAGGATCCTAGAATTATTCAACTTAGCATTAACATTTGTGTCTCTACATTCAGTATATTGTTGCAACTGAATCAGAAATTTTTGACAAAAAAGAAAATAATCTAAACTTACCACGATATATGTGTCGAAAATGCCACTCAAACCCATTCAAGTCCTTTGCAACAATTTCCTGCGCTGGTGTTTGTTGAGTCATGTCCTGTAATATCAATGACCAGAAATAAGCCAAATTCTTAAAAAGGAAATAAAAAAAAAGACGACAAATGATAAGTATTCCAACCAGCGGAGGGAAGCATTCATCAGCATGTTTCTTCGGAACAGAGAATCCACCATGTGTACTTGTGTCTGATGGAGTGAGTATCTTACTAAAAGTATAGGTTGTAGTTATGGAAGGTATCTGATCATTCTCTTCCACCTCCAAACGAAGGTTATCTTGCTGCAAAGATCCAAAACAATAATCAGTTCTATTAAGACATTATCCATATTTGCATGCCGTACAAGGTAAATTGTTATTTCATTCTTCAACATTAAACTCTATAGCATACTAATTTAAAATTATTATTATTATAATCACTTTAAAAATCATATTATCCATTATTTGTGATTGGACAACACTATAAAAGTATTTTACACTGAAGGTCATTAAACTCTATAATAATAAAATAATAGTTGCACTTTTAAAGAAGAAATAATGGAAGAAGATGAAGGTAGATGATATTAGAAGATAAAGTGGCCAACCTTGAGCGCCGGAACTAATGTAACTTGAGCATAAACCTCGTCTGAGAAGGCTTCGGCCTGCAGAAACCACATAAGAACATTATTTCCAACATGCATTAAACACTTGATGTTAATAACGATATTAACCAGAGTAGCTAGAAAGATGACAGTACCTTTAATTCAATATGCAAAATCTTGCATAAGATCTTAGAAGGCAAATCATACACAGGAATTTCCATGTGACCATCTTGCTGATGCTGAGTATATGCAGCAACCTATTCCACATCCCAATCATTCGATCATGAAAATGGTAATGATAAGAAAATATGGTTTTTGTATACAAATACATGTTCCATCTAGCACAACTTAGGATCCGGTAATAATTTTGGGGAAACAATAGAAGATCACTTTTAATGTAAAAGTTCACATAAAACGATGCCAAGTAAACACAATATTTTAGAATAAACAGATTAGTGAGCATAAGAATTTGAAAGAAGTTGTCAATGAGGGACAGCGCACTTTTAGATAACCAGTTTAATGAAGCATTTATTTAATAAAATTTAATTATATGAGAGTTTATTGATAAGCTTAATCGTAAAATTGATTGAAATAAGATAAAAAGAAAGATTTATAGAAATAGAACAAGTCCAATAAACTTCATAGAAAATCTTCCAAATGCTTCCTGATTAAAACGATCCTAATCCTTGAAATAAATTGAGCTGTAATTAAGTCTCTTTGAAAAGTTGCTTTAATTACCACTACCCCTAACCAGCCTTAATTGCAGCTTCTTTAAGAACTGCCCTAGCTAATGGTGTATTTAGTCTCACGATGATTTAAGTAGAGATTATAAAATTTGGACAATCTTCACAAGTTAGTTTGTGGAGTTGAGATAAGTCCTAATTCTAAAATCTAGTATGATATCAAAATATAATTGAAATGCTTGAGTACCTTTTAAATTCTAAGCAGTCCAACACATAGGTTTCAAAAAGATTAAGAAGAAAAAAATACTTCTTCAACTACACATGAGTTATCTAAGTAAAAAGATATAGCCGTCAGGACTCAGGAGCAAAATGAGACAGAAATCAAAGGAATTTTTTTTTCCGATGTAAGAGATCAAAGGAATTTGAGAGAAGGTGCATCTCTCAAACAAAATGAGAAAATAGAAAGTGGACGAGAGAAAAGAAAAAAAGTAAACGTTACGAATTTAGGAAACACACATGTCTCGTAAGGTTGTTAAATAACATTACAATATTATTTTAATTTCTTTTATTAGTAAATAAAAATATTTTGAAAAATAAATTAATTTTATGAAAAATATTAATGTTATTTATTTCTTTAATCGTTCCAACTGAAATGATTGAGTATTTTTAAATTTAAAAAAAAAAACAAAAATCATATGTTTCCGAAAAAGGAAAACAAAGATAAATTAAGAATTGTAGTCACGCCAGAATAACCCAAGAATAGAACCATAGTGTCGGATTTTAAGAAGATTTTTGTTTTTATTTATTATTTGTTTTCAAAATTCAACATTACATTAATTAGTCTTTTATCAATTATATTTTTATTTGTCTCTATTTACACGTATATATTTGTTGTGAAGAAGAAATAAAAAGGAGTAAAATAGAAAACCTCATACCAGTAACTATTTTATTATAACCAACAAAATTTATTATAATTCTTGATCTTTACATAGAAACCTTTGAAATATAAATAAAAAGGATAAAAAGGAACAGAAGTAAAATGATAGTACTTGAGTATTTCTCAAATTCCAAAAATCCAACCGAATAGGTTTAAAAAAATAAAAGAGAAAGAACTCAAAGACACTGGAGTGATCTAAATAATATAGTCATAATGGTCAGGGACCCAAAGAAAAGGAAAGATAACAAGAGCATTTGAGTAAGATGAACAGTCAAATAGAGGTGAGAAAACAAAAAATGGGAGAAAAGAAAACCCCAAATCTAACAAATTTAGAGTCAGACTTGTCGATCTCGTAAAAAAAAAAGGTTAGCCAAATAATGTTATAATGTTATTTTAACAACCCTTTTAATAGTTAAATTAAATAGTAAATATTTTGAAATCTACTAAATATGAACGTTATTTATACTTGAATCGTATCATTTGAAATGCTTGAGTGTACTATGGTTCATTTGGTAGGAAAGAAAAAAAAATGAGAGGAAAGAAAAGTTTAATATTTGAATTACAAAGAAAATAAAAGGAAGAAAAATAAGAAAGAAAAGAAAAGTTTAAAATTTGAGTTAGAAAAAAAATTAAACTTTTGTTTTTATGAGTCAATTATTCTGTATTTTTCCCCAACCAATAAAAAATGCTTGTTTGTTTCTTTTCCTATTTATTTTATTTCTTTCCATTTTGTCTTTTACTAAACATAGGATTAATTCCAAAAAAAATCAAATTGACAGGTGTCAAAATAATAAACGAACGAGGAAGAATTTTAGCCACGCTAGTGTGATCTAGCTTTAGTATAGAGCTGTAGTGATCGAGTAAAAAAAAAATGCATGGCATTCGAAAAAACATTAGGATTTAGGATTTAGGTTTTTGAGTAGAGAAAGAAAATCATAAATCTTGCATTACTCAAATAGCATTTTACAATATATTTTTTATATGTAAATAGAAGCTTTGATGAAAGCCAAGCCTCGATGCATTATTATTTCAATAGCCCATTTAATAGTCAAGTTAATAAAAAATTATAAAAATCCATTAAAATATTAATGTTATTTATTTTAATCGTATCAATTAAAATGTAATATTGTTATTATTTTAGTAGCCCTTTTGATAGTTAAGTTAAATAAAAATTATTTTAAAAATCTATTTAAGATTAATGTCATCTATTTTTTATAGTATCAGTTGAAATTACATCGCGGTAAAATAATATGAGAAAATCTTAATGGGCGAGGAAAAAAATTGTAAATCTTACACCAATCAACTAGTGTAGCAATATAATTTTAATAACCCTTCTAATAGTCAAGCTAAGTAAAATATATATTAAAAATCCTTTAAATATTGATGTTATGTATTTTTATCGTATCAATTGAAATAACGTTACAATGAAACAAAGATGAAAAAACATTAATGAAAGCGAGAAAGAGAAAACCGTAAATCTTACATTAGTCAAATAACATTAGAATATTATTTAATAAACTTTTAATAGTTAAGTTAAATTAAAAATTTTCATTAAATATTAATGTTATTTATTTTTAATCGTATCAATTAAAATGATGTCATAGTAAAACAATGTGAAAAAATCTTAACAGGAAAGAGAGAAAATCATAAATGTTATCTTAGTCAAATGGCATTACAATATTATTTTAATAATCCTTTTAACAGTTAAATAAAATATATTCTAAAAATCAATTAAATATTACTGTTATATATTCTTAACAGTATCAATTCAAATAATGACCCGATAAAATAAAGACGAGACAATCTTAAAAAAAGATAGAGAAAAAACTGTAAATCTTACATTAGTCAAATAACATTACCATATTATTGAATAACCTTTTAATAGTTAATTGAAAATTTATTAAATATTAACATCATTTGTTTTTAACTGCGTCAACTCAAACGATGTCCCGATCAAATCAAGACGAGAAAACCTTAATGCAAGAGAAATAAAAACCCATAAATCTTACATTAGTGGCATAACATTACAATACTATTTAATAACCCTTTTAATAGTTAAATAAAAAATATTTTAAAAAACCATTAAATATTAACATTGATTTTATCAATTCAAGTGGCATCCCGATCAAACAAAGATGAGAAATCCTCAATGAAAAAGAAAAAGAGAAAAAAATAAATCTTACATTAATCACATAGCATTGCAATATTATTTAATAACTCTTTTAATAGTTAAATAAAAAATATTTTAAAAATCCATTAAATATTAATGACATTTGTTTTTAACCTTATCAATTCAATCGATGTCCAAGTCAAATAAAGATGATAAAATCTTGATGAAAAAGAAAAAAAATTTGGTAAAGATAGTGTTACAATATAATTTAATAACCCTTTTAATAATAAATAAAAAAATCATTAAATATTAACATCATTTATTTTTAACCGTATCAAATTCAAATGAAATTCTTATAAAAAAATATGAAATGAGGAAATCTCAGAGAAAGAGAGAAAAGAAAATGAAATCTTACATTAGTCAAATAGCATTACAATATTATTAAATAACCCTTTTAATAGTTAAATAAAAATATTTACAAATTTATTAAATGATTCAAATGGTGTTCTATTCAAACAGAGATGAGATAATCTTAATGAAAGAGAGAAAAAAAAATCATAAAATCTTACATTAAACATATAGCATGACAATATTATTTAATAATCATTTTAGTAGTTAAATGAACAAATATTTTAAAAACCCTCAAATATTAACATCATTTGTTTTTAACCCTATCAACTCAAATGACGTCACAATAAAACAAAAATGAGAAAATATAAATGAAAGAGAGAAAAAAAAATATAAATCTTACATTAGTCGAATAACATTACAAAATTATTTAATAACCCTTTTAATAATTAAATTAAAATTATTTTTAAAAACCATCAAATATTAACGTCATTTATTTTTAATCGTATAAATTAAAATGGTGTCTAGATCAAATAAAGATGATAAAATCTTAATAAAAAGAGAGAAAAAATCATAAAGTTTACATTAGCCGAAGGGGCGTTACAATGTTATTTTATTGATCCTTTTAATAGTTATATAAAAAAATATTTTAAAAACTCGTCAAATATTAATGTTATTAATTTGTTTTTAATCATATCAATTGAAATGACCACGATAAAATAAAAATGAAAAAAAACTTAATAACGAAAGAGAAAATAATAAATTTTACATAAGTTAAAAAAATATTTTAAAATCCATTAAATATTAATGTTATTTATTTTTAATCGCGTCAATTGAAATTGAAATGCTTGAGTATTTTTAAAATTTTTAAAAAGTCCAACTCATAGATTAAAAAAACCTTTAGCCACAGTAGAGTAATTGATGCACATATTTTATTCACTTTATTTTAAGAAAATAATTACTTATTTTTATCAGTTCTTTTTAGAAAACTTTTGAAAAAACGAGCAACTATTTTTTAGTAAGAAATTGTAATGAAACACACACTGAGTATAAAGTTATAGTTGTCTACAACAGATAGTGACAGAAAGTATGTTTGGAAATCCATTTGTAATGATGCATAGGTTATTTACCATTTCCAAAGCAAAAAATCAAGAAACAAAATGTTGCATCATGCACATATAAAACGTTCCTTTGCATATTTTTAATTGATAATCAAACACACACAAACAGCACAAACAGAACAAGAGCATATACCATAAGCGATTCCCTAGAAAATCGAAATTGGGTTAGAGAAATAAGAAAACCGTAAATCTTATAAATTTAAGAGATACATTTAGTTTTGTAAACTAAGTTTTTATAGTATTATTTTGATAAATGATAATCCAAAACATTAATAATAATTCAGCATGATAGAAAATTAAATGCAGTAATTAATACATGCATGACAACCTTGGAAATTACCATCTTCGTTCTACATTCGACATAAGAGATCCACACAAACAAATAAAATAGAAGAATTCAGAACAAGATTAAAAGAACAAGTAGTAAATTAAGTAAAAGAGAAAGAAGATTGAACCTGCTCCAAGTGACCTTGAGGGAAGTAGAGAACCGTCTCTTCTTCGCGAGGAACATAAACGAATGACCCAGCACATGCACGCCACAGTTCAGTGTACAAACTATCTTTCACACCTGTAAAACCATAACAAAAATAATAATAATAATAATGAAGAATTAACTAACAAAAAGAAAACCCGATCCATGAACAAAGAGTATAAATTGACGAGATCCCAGATGAAAATCAAGGACCGATTAATTAATCATCTACTAAACCACTTAAACAATAATAGTTATTGACTTTCACCCACAGATTGTACAAAATATTTGTCCTGTTAAATCCAGCACCATAGAATTAATAAAAAGAAAGGTATCACTATTCTATTGAAGTAATGCCAGAGAAACAGATAATGATTCCAAATTGATAGAAAGCTATGGAAGTTACCTTTCTTGGAGGGAAGGAGGCCTTGTTGTGTGTTTGGAGAGTCCATGTCTCTCCTCTTTCTCATACAAGGAAGGCGGAGAAAACAAAAACAAATTAACGGAGAAAGAGAGAAGGAAGTGGAGCACCAAATAAGGACAAGTGAGATTTAAGGAGAGCGAGCGAGGCGTGTCCTGTTCCAAACAGAAAAATAATAATAAATTAAATGAACGTTTCACACAATTTCGTTCAAGTTTGCTTCACACTATGGTGGTTTCTCTCTCTAAACAAGTACCCTCCATTGCCATGCCCCAACTCAAGGGGCAGTAGTGGCGGAGAACGTGGCGTGTTGAGGTGCAAGGTAGGAACTAGAAGTAGAAAGACAAAAATTAGCAAGAGTATCTTTTTAGGGTGATTATGATTTAGGAAGGAAAAATAAATAAATATGGTTATTAAAGAGGTGTCCATTTCGTGGGGTGAGTGTTATGTTTAGGGGTTAGTATAGTACAGTACACCTGCAAAGCAAGACCCCTTTGCTTTTATTGTTCCTTCCATGAGTCGTTTTGCAGTTTCTCACAATATCCGTACATCATCACCACTTTTACACCCTCAACACACCTCTTGCTAACTTGCGCCGATACATTCGAGGTGTTTGATTGATTTTATCGCTCACTCCTACTTTGGCCTGCGTTCGTTGCTAACTTGTTCCACCGCCTTCCTTCGTCTCCTTTTCGGAGCGTGTAGTGTCACAGCGTAACCCTGACCGTTGATTTCAGTTAATTAATTTTGTTTTTAGATAAATTATTTGTTAATATTTAATTAAGATGAGAGAGAAATTAAAGATGGCGTAAGTTAGGGCATGCGAGTACTTTGCATGCAGAAGCAGCGTCAGTGATTGCAGAAAGCTTGTACGGCCACCCCATTCACACCGTTCAGGCTATTATGGCTTTCTCCTGCATCACTATTTCCTTTCTTTTCACTTTCGAAGCCTTCATTTAATTTCATTTTTTAGGTTGATTATCTTCATTTTCATTTTTTGTAATTCTACAGATTCAAATAATAATCGATTCATGCTACGTACTAAGAACTAAAATAATATTACCCCTTAATAATTTTTAAAATAAAATAATATTTTTAGCATTTTTAAATATATTTTTGGTTTTGCTTTTTTTAATTTTGATTTTTATAAAAAATTTATTAATTTTAATTCTTATAAATATCAACTTATGCAAATTATAAATAAAAAAATAAAATCTTAAACAAACTAAAATTTAAAAAAGTAAATTTATAAAGACTAAAAATTAATAAAATATCTTGCAAAAATCAACATTAAAAAACACAAACTTATAGCAATTAAAATTAGAAAAATAAACCTAGAGACAAAAAAAACTAACTACTACGAACATAATTAATCCTTTTTAAAAACAATAATAATTACTGCTATTTGTAATCTAATGTAGTATTAATCCTTTTAGTTTGAATACATATACGGATGCTAAGACTCTTTTTAATCTTGATGCCTAATCAACAACTCTTTAAAATATTATTCATACTTGTAAATTCATTATTGTAAATCATGAAGATTTTGATGATATCAAGAAGAATTTGCTTAAGAAAGAGGGAGATGTAAATCATGCAAGCTTTGATGGTGTCGAGAAGAAATCACATGTTTGTCATCATCAAAAAGGGGAAGAATGTGAATGTATGTATACATGATTTTGATGATGTCAAAGAAGAATCTAACAAGGCTGCTTCAAATGATAAGCATTTGCTTCAAGAATAATTCAAGATTGCTTCAACAAACAAAGCCTTGTTTCAAGATTCACTAAAGACCAAGTCTTGCCTTAAAACAATGTGCTTTCAAGACATGCAAGGCTCTGGTAATCGATTACCAGGAAGTGTAATCGATTACCAGAAGACAGGGTTGAGAAATAACTGTTGAAAAAGGTTTTGAATTTGAATTTTCAACATGTAATCGATTATCATATGTCTGTAATCGATTACCAGCAACGAAACTTTGGAAATTCAAATTCAAAAGTCATAACCCTTCAAATTATAACTGTGTAATCGATTACACAAACATTGTAATCGATTACCAGTGGAAAGTTTTCAGAAAATCTGCCAACAGTCACATCTTTTCATTAGATTTGTGAATGGTCATCAAAGGCCTATAAATAGGTGACTTGGGCACGAATTTTAGAGAGAGTTTTGCTGGTCCAAAATGTCTTATCCTCTCAAAAGAAAATGAGAGAGATTCCAAGAGAACTTCATTGTCAAATGCTCTCTCAAAGAACTCTTGGGCAAACACTTGCACATCCATTAAGAGTTCATCCATGGATCTTCATTGTAATATTCTTCTCTTGAAGAGAGAATTCTTCTTCCATTCTTCTTATTCAATGAGATTGGTTAAGAGATTGTGAGTCTCTTGTTGTAAAGCATCTGAACACAAGAGATGGGTTGTCCCTGTGTGGTTCAGACTTTGTAATGGATTTTACAAAGATAGTGGAAATCTCAAGTGGGTTGCTTGAGTACTGGATGTAGGCACGGGAAGTGGCCGAACCAGTATAAAATTGTGTTTGCATTCTCTCTTCCCTTATCTCATTTATGTTATTGCAATCAATTTTGCCTTGCATGTTTATAGAACATTATTAAATTAATTGTTGTTGCTTCTTCTGCATTCTAAGCCTATCCCTCTTAAGATTATTGAGGCCACAAGGTCTAACAAGTGGTATCAGAGCAGGATTCTTGTATAAAGTTTAAAAACTTCAAGAATAGATATGGCCTCATCCAAATTTCCATTTCCTGAGGGAAATTCTATGAATAGGCTCTTATGTTCAAGGGTGAGGGTTATCATTATTGGAAAACCCGAATGCAGATCTTTATAAAAGTCATAGATCTAAAGATATGGGAAGCCATTGAATTTGATTCATTTATTCCTACAATGGTAGAGAGAAATGCAACTACACAAAAAAAAAACCAGAGAAGAAAGAAGATGATGATGAAAGAAGAAAGAAGAAGGTTCCTCTTTAGCCCCAAAATGCTGAGTGCGATCAACTTGGGCACATGAGATTCAATTGTCCTGTGTTTAAAAGAAAAATGGAAAAATCAGACAAGATGAATTTCAAAGAGAAGAAAGAAAAGAAAGGATATCACTTGGGAAGATAATGTCATAAATTATTCAAGTGATTCAGAGAAGAAAATCATAAGTCTGGATATCATGATGAAAGACTATGAAAATGGAGAAGAGCAAAGTCGATACATTGATAGCAATTTCTCCAAACACATGGCATCCATCAAAGTTTATTCATTTTTTCTCTCCAAGATAAATGAATATGTGATTTATGGAGACAGCAAACGAAGGCCACATTTCTCCCCAAGAAAAGTGAATATGTGATATATGGAGACAACAAACAAAGGCCACTTGATCAACAACCCCAACAAGTAATATCAAATGATACCAACAGGTCACTTGTCTTTGATTGGTTACTTTTGATGCTTGTTTTCTACTTGACTTTAGACTGTCCTTGATGATTGTGATTGAATTTGATTGACTGTGTTTGATGATTGTTTGATTGTATTTTTGATTGTGTGTTTGATTGTATTGTATTTGATGTTTGTTCCTGATTGAGTTTTTGATTGTTTTTAAAGAATCTATTAAACTTTTCAAATTAGTTTCATGTTTTAAGAAAACTATTTAATTTAGAAAAGGAAATTTTGAAATTGAAATTTGAAAATAAAAATTTGAAATTTGAAATTAAAATTTGAAAGTTGGAAGTTGGAAGTTGGAAGTAGTTATTGAAAGTTGAAAGTTAAAAATGGAAGTTGGAAGTTGGAAGTGGAAGTTACTGGAAGTTGGAAGTTGGAAATGAAAGTTATTGGAAGTTGAAAGTTGAAAATGGAGGTTGGAAGTTGGAAGGGGAAGTTACTAAAAGTTGAAATTGGAAGTTGGAATTTAAAATTTAAAATTTAAAATTTAAATTTTAAAAAATTTGAAATTTGAAATTTGAAATTTGAATTTTGAATTTTTTTTAATAATAGAAATTATTGTGTATAGTTAGTTGATTGTTAATTTAATTAATTTGATTTGAAATATTTGATGATTGATTGTGTTTGATTGATGTGTTATTGTACTTGTTTTTGCTTGATTAATATTGAATGATTGTTTTAATGCCTTTTGGTATCACTTATTCTCATACATTACAACAAGTGGTAACATCTTTCTCCTTTCTATTCATGATTTGTTTTTGATGTTGACAAAGGGGAAGAGAAAGATAAAAGATAAAATAGTAAGAAAAATTATCTATTGTTTTATGAGACAACTTTTTTTATATATGAAAAATATGAAATCTTCAATTGTCTCATATAAGCAATCATTGTAAAACCAAGGGGGAGTAAACTATATGCAAATAGATATTTTCTTTGTTGTTGCTCCTAACCTACAGGTGGTTGTCATCATCAAAAAGGGGAAGAATGTAAATCATGAAGATTTTGATGATATCAAGAAGAATTTGTTTGAGAAATAGGGAGATGTAAATCATGCAAGCTTTGATGGTGTCAAGAAGAAATCACATGTTTGTCATCATCAAAAAGGGGGAGAATGTGAATGTATGTATACATGATTTTGATGATGTCAAAGAAGAATCTAACAAGGCTGCTTCAAATGATAAGCATTTGCTTCAAGAATAATTCAAGATTGCTTCAACAAACAAAGTCTTGTTTCAAGATTCACTAAAGACCAAGCCTTGCCTTAAAACAATGTGCTTTCAAGACATGCAAGGCTCTGGTAATCGATTACCAGGAAGTGTAATCGATTACCAGAAGACAGGGTTGAGAAATAGCTGTTGAAAAAGGTTTTGAATTTGAATTTTCAACATGTAATCGATTACCATATGTCTGTAATCGATTACCAGCAACGAAACTTTGGAAATTCAAATTCAAAAGTCATAACCCTTCAAATTATAACTGTGTAATCGATTACACAAACATTGTAATCGATTACCAGTGGAAAGTTTTCAGAAAATCTGCCAACAGTCACATCTTTTCATTAGATTTGTGAATGGTCATCAAAGGCCTATAAATAGGTGACTTGGGCACGAATTTTAGAGAGAGAGTTTTGCTGGTCCAAAATGTCTTATCCTCTCAAAAGAAAATGAGAGAGATTCCAAGAGAACTTCATTGTCAAATGCTCTCTCAAAGAACTCTTGGGCAAACACTTGCACATCCATTAAGAGTTCATCCATGGATCTTCATTGTAATATTCTTCTCTTGAAGAGAGAATTCTTCTTCCATTCTTCTTATTCAATGAGATTGGTTAAGAGATTGTGAGTCTCTTGTTGTAAAGCATCTGAACACAAGGGATGGGTTGTCCCTGTGTGGTTCAGACTTTGTAATGGATTTTACAAAGATAGTGGAAATCTCAAGTGGGTTGCTTGAGTACTGGATGTAGGCACAGGAAGTGGTCGAACCAGTATAAAATTGTGTTTGCATTCTCTCTTCCCTTATCTCATTTATGTTATTGCAATCAATTTTGCCTTGCATGTTTATAGAACATTATTAAATTGATTGTTGTTGCTTCTTCTGCATTCTAAGTCTATCCCTCTTAAGATTATTGAGGCCACAAGGTCTAACAACTATCTTGTGTCTTTAAATGATCACCATATACTACATTTAAAACAAGTATGTGTTTATTTTAAAATTTTTACTGGAAATAATTTTGATGATATTAAATTTAAACTATTTGAGTATAATTAAAATGTGAGTGTTAAATTAATCTTAGCCATATCTTGTATTAAAATATATGGTTTTTATTGGAATTTAGAAGAAATTGTTTTTTATCTTTACAACCAGTAGAGATTAAACATTTTTTTACCATGGAGCCATTGAGATTCAAAGCTATGATCTCATATATACTATTCAAATTTTCCTATTACTAGATTGACCTAGTGATTCTAGTATTAAACATTAATTATATGGATGAATTGCAAAATTTACAAAGTGATTTGTAGTTTTGCAACTTAAGAAACAATAAAGGTTTATTTGTCCAATGCATTTACAAAAGGACTCTTTCACTAATATGTCCTCTGTCTCTATCATAAATCTTACAAATTTAGAAATCACACATGTCTCATAAAAAAGGTTAGTCAAATAGCGTTATAATATTATTTTAACAGCCTTTTAATAGTCAAATTAAATATAAAATATTTTAAATTCTACTAAATATAAATATTAATGTTATTCATACTTTAATTGTATCAATTGAGATGCTTGAGTGATTTTTTAATTCCAAAAAAATTGAATTCATAGATGTCAGAATAATAAACAAGAGAGAGAGAGAGAAATATTTAGTCACACTTTGTTAGTATGGAATAATAAAAAGAAGAAAAAGAAATTAGGAGAAAAGAGAAAAAACACAAAGTTTTAACCTGGTTCGGCACAATATATGTATGTTCACGGTTACACTAAGAAAACTTCCTTACTATTTGCACTTTTTAAAGCTTACAAGGTGTCTCTATATATAACACTAATGAGACACAAGTTTTTACAAACTAAGCGATGTGAAACAAAGAAACTAAGACCATAAAAACTCTAACAATTCTCTCACTTGGGGTCTAAGTTCCAAACTCTAGCAACTTCTTGTAAGCAATGAGTTCATCGACTCTTCACCTAATGTAGCGCCTTCATCTTTAATTATCCTCGAAGGCTAACTGAGGCAATGCAAAGTCTCAGTTTGTCAATTGTAACAACTTTAGTCAACATATCAACATATCTATTGGATTCTCGTATCCTAAGATCGTCAACAAAGACAAGTCTCCATCGTTTATCAACTCCCTCATAAAATGGTATCTTAATGAATATGCCATCTAGAATGGAAGATTGGATTCTTAGCAAGACTTATAACACTTTGACTGTCACTGAGCATTGAAGCATTATCTTGTTCTTTTTCTAATTCATTGAGAAAATTCTTTGACCAAATCATCTCCTTTTATGTTGAAGTTTAGACTTCCAACTCACAGCAATACCTCCCAAAGTAAAAATGTAGCATGTGATGTTTTTCTTGGTATCAAAATCTCCTCTTAAGTCTACATCTGAAAATCCTTATAAACACATCTCTAAAGTACCTTTCAAACATCTAAGTATCTACCTTACACTTTTCCATGTTCATTTGTTGGATTTGATAGGAACCAATTGAGAAATACATTTAAAACAAATGTCTCAACCAAATAAAAATGATAAAATTTTAATGAAAGAGAGAATCATAAATCAATAGTGTTACAATGTTATTTTAATAACCTTTTAATTGTTAAATTAAAAAATATATATTTCAAAATTCTATAAAATATTAATATTATTTATTAAATGTATTAATTGAACTGACGTCACAAATTAAACAAAGATGAAAATATTTAATGAAAGAGAGAGCAAAAATTATAAATCTTACTTAAGTTTACAATATATTTTAAATAACCTTTTAATTGTTAAGTTAAATAAAAAAATTCAATTCATTAGATATTAATCTTATTTATTTTTAATAGTATCAATTGATATGCTTAATATTTTTTTTAATTTGAAAAATCAAACTTTAGCCTCACTAGTCTGATCTAAGTACAAAGTGGTAGCGTTCAATGAAAAAAAAAAGAAAAAGACAAACATCAAGGAAATTTAAGTGAAAATGCCCAAGTGTAGTTGTTATGTTGGTTGAGATGCACAAAATCCGACGCACATTCACCCTAAAAGCAAGAAATATGGTGTTTCTTGAAAACTTGCGAAGGTTGACGTTGACGTATGTTGTGACCGATAATCCAAATACGAATTTTAATTAAAAATGAAAAAAAATCATCAATCTTATAAATTTAGCAAACAAACTTGTCTCGTAATTTTTTTTATTCATACCTGTCTCTTAAAATAAGTTAGTCGAGTAGCGTTATAATTTATTTAGCAACATTTCTTATAGTTAATAAAACATTGAAAGTTGCTGTCAAAAAATAAAAACCTTGAAAGAAAAATATTTTTCAAAAAGTACATTAAATATTTGAAAATAAATATTAGTAGTTTTGTTTTTTTTTTAATTGATTCATTTGAAACGCTTGAGTATTTTTTAAATTCTAGAAGTCAAACTCATAGGTTTTAAGAAGAAAAAAAACTTTTTTGTGTCTTGAAATTAAAAAAATGCATCACAATTATAAAAAATATAATATCATTTATTGTCCAAAAATAGTCTTTAATGGTCAAAAGCAAAAAGAAATACTAGTAATTAAGGATATCTGAAAGAAGATGGCCCATTAAACTAATAAAGATGGAAAAAAAATGAAAATAGTAGAGAAAAAAATCCATAATTTTTTCAAGTTAAAAAAATAAACTTGTAAATAAGTCAACTAATGTTTAATATTATTCTAATAAAATATTTTCACGATCATATTTATATAAAATATTTACTGGTTTAACTAATAACATTATTTTTTAATCACATTTTTATATTTATAAGACTCAATTCATATATTTGATTAATCAAGTAGACGTAAATCAATTACTCTTTTCTTCTTCAATTAAGATGATGGATTTTATTTAGACGAAAAAGCAGTAGATACATTTTGTAAGATGATTTGGTCCATAACATGGGACATCATGAATAGAATAAAAAAGATAAAGAAACTAAACAGTGTGCCACTCTTTTGCCATCACGTTTTGTGAATGACACTCCAGGATTAATTAAAATAAAAAAATAGGTAAAATAACAATAACTTGTAAATTAAAGATCATTTTATTTGATATATAAATTATTTTTTCATTAAATTTATATTTTAACTAAAATTTTATAATTAAAATATGTATTAATAAATAAAATAATTTTTTATAGTTAAAATATGAAATTACTCTCGAAATAATTTCGTGTAATTATAATATGTTAATTATTAAAAAATTGTATAAATAAAATATTTTTTAAAATTTATTTAATATATAAGTTATATTCATTCTAAGTATATAAATCAATATAATTATATAAAATAATGTAAAATATTTATATAAATTATTTTATGTAATTTATACAAATTACATCTTTTTTTTTATTTAAATTATACAAATGAACAAAACTTCAATATTTTTTATAATTTACATATTAATAGTTTTTGATCATTTACATATTTATAAAAATTTAAATAATTTGAGTAAATTTCATAAAATAATTTAATTTACGTAATTTAGTTAATTTTTATAATTATAATAATATCAGAAAAAAAATGAATAACTCGTGTAGTAATCATGTATAGGAAAAGTTGTCTACAGTATTAACTCTAGGAATTGTGTAGTCCAGTGGTTCATTATCTTGTTTTTGTGTAAGAGGTATTGGGTTTGATTTCCACTAGGATTAAAATTGTCAATTTTTTAAAATGGAGGACTAAATATTTTGATTTTAGAATATTAATACTATCTATTTTTTAATTGTTTTAGCTGAAATTCTCAAGTTTTTTTTACGAAAATAAAAATTCAAAATCTTAAGTTAAAAAAAAGGCCTTAACCACACTAGAGTAATTTAAGTACATTTACTACTTAATTTATTTTAGAAGAATAATTACTTATTTTATTAGTTCTTTTAGAAAACTTTCGAAAAACGAGCAATTGCTTTTTAAGTAAGAAATTCCAATGAAACACCCGTATAAAGTTTACAAATTTAAGTTTATAAAAACAACTCAAGTCTTATTCTATAAATATATTCACACAATTTTTTATGTGTAAATGTATTTTTGAAGGTAACTAAATATGTCATTAAAATGGGTTTATCCTCCAAAGTCTAAACTGAATTTGGTACTCCACCGACAAACCAAACATTTTTTTAATCAATCACATATAACATTTGTTTGCATAATTTTAATTGGTAATCAAACCCACACAGAGAGGTTATACTTAATACCAAAAGTATATTAAAAAGAGAATACCGAAAAGTGTATTACTAACAAGTTTTTTTTTACAAACTGAGAATAAGTACTTTGAGTTTGATTGGCTCCATCCAATATTTAATAAAATGCTGATACGGTATTTAGCAAGCCTCAAGAAAATGAAAGAGTGCATCAAGGTTTCTAGTACTATGTCGAAACTGGAAACTGGAAACTGAGCGATCGACCAAACAGGATTGGGTTGTTTAGGTTAGAAAATTAATGTTTTAGGCGTTGACAAAGAGGACAAGTCCGAAATCTTAGGTGAATTTAATCGCCGCCATGTATTTACATAAACTCCAGATGGCATTCCAACTCATAAAGGCGGTTTGATTTACTATTAAAATCAAATCTATATATTATACACGTGTGTTAATATAAGATTCATAATTAAAATTAATTTAAGTATACATTTCGTACTATCTTAAAAAAATAAAATAAATAACATGAATCAATTGATAAGGAGTTATTTCAGCTAAATTAATTTACTCTTGTTTAAATGCTAGATATATAATTACATTAAATACTTAAAAATAAAGTTTTATCATCAATAATAATCCTAATCAACTAGAGTAAGCTCAACTCAAATATAAGATATTTATGATTAAAAATAAAATAAAAAACAGTTCTTCAACGCTTTCCCCCATGCCAAATTGGTTTGGTACAATTATGTTAAAGAACAAGTCCTACCTGGATGAAGTGTTCCCAAAACTTATTATGTTTTCCCCTCCTTTTTCCATCTTTTTCTTTCAAATTCTTTCTTCTTTTTTTTCTCTCGTTCTTCTACCTAGTTCACCGCAAAAATATAGGGTGCTTAGTGGTTACGTTCCATTTTCCTTTTGTGGGAACGAAAAGAAATATGCATGCGCGAAAACGAAAAACAACATCGAATGGAAAGCAGCTATTTGCTTTTGCCGCTCGACCGTTTCTGACTTTGATTTGCTTCTCAGGTCTGGCAAACACGGTGCAACCCTGATTAGTGATTAATGTTTATGTTGTATCAAACGCACTTTTTATCCACGCCACTAACGTTAATGTGGCCATCATCATTATCATTTCTATCCTCTATTTCATGTTTTTCTTTTTCTGAACATAATATTAGTTTAAAGTTGTCTTCCGTCGAAAATATTAACAAATTTTAGTTGGAAATCATAAGTGTAATCAATATTTTTCTCTAAACACAATTTATTTCATATCCATCACCACTTGATTAAATGATATAAACTGTTATTACTTGTATCAATCCTTATTGATATGCTTTATTATTGTCAATATTAGATGTAACATAACAGCTATCAAAAACTTAGATTCAATTCCGCCACGCACTTCACTTCCCGTGACAAAATAAAATGTAGTAGTATATATAGGAGGCTGTTAGACGGTATCATTAATCTGGACTAGGTGAGAAGATTGGATCCCAATTTCACAGCAACATAAAAATGGTCCAAAATTAGAAGAGAGACTGGACCAAGCCCAGTCTGGTTGCAAGACACAGGCCCAGAAAGTATCTAAACCAAACTAGAAAAAGAAAACGATAGGAGTAGAACAATGGAGCAGATGGTGGATAAATTATTATTTTGAGGAGTAAACTGATAAAATAAAATAGTTGTTCGGTCAGACTGACCCAATGTAAATTGATTTTGTGCAGTAAAGAAGGAAAAATACATTACTCCTTTGCTCCTAAAATAATAATCATCTTAAGTTATTTTATACAAATAAAAAAATAATAAATAGATCAAAAAATTATTTTTATAAAATTAATTTTATATTATCATTAATTCATTTATAAATTTTGTTGTCTACTATTAATACTATAAGTTATATAAAAAAAGAAACGATAAATTTTTGTTGTTGTATGACAATTATAAATTTATAATGAAACAAAGATAATAACATAAAGGGTTAATCCCTCACCGACCTTTGTCTTTATTTATTTTATCAACAAAAAAGTAATTTCATTGATAGGGATACTAGCCGTACCCAACATACATACATGAAATAGACAAGTGTCTTGCGCTGATTAGCTATTTATAATATTGACAACTATAAATATAAGATAACCATGTAAGCTTGGCAAAAAGAAGGCACTTCAACCAAAAAGGTACCCAACAGACATTCAGTGATCCTTTATTGTTAGCTTAGGTTTTGATAATATAGTTATATTAAACTAAATTATAATTTATTTCAATTAATACATCTCTCTCTCATATTTCAGTTAGTAAAATTATAAAAAAACATTCAATTAACAAATAATTCATGGTTTTAATTATTTTTAACAGGATTAAAAATAAAATAGTAAAATAATATACTATAATAATATTATATTTCTTACGCTGATCTCAATTAGTCCACTATCTATTTGATCTGTTTTCTCTCTTTTGAACCTGACTTTTACTTACAATGAGTGAGGATAGAAAAGTTCTTTCTTGTTCTCCATATGTTTATGTGACTTATTTTTATGTCAGCTCAGTTTTAAATTATAAATTTTGTAAGTAATAAAAAACATAATATTTTTATTAATAAATTAAAAGTAATTTTTATCAATATGAAAATTAATTTATCTTTATCTTAATGTTATTCATGTAAGTTTACATTTACTAAAATGTTTAAAAGTAATAAAAAAGTTTCTCAACATTAAAAAAATTGAATTTTTCTATCTAATATTATTCACATGACTTTTATTTGAATTCTATTTCAAATTACAATAAGCAAACAATTAATAACTAGAAAAGTTTCCTTATTCTTTGAATGCTTTAAATTAAAAAAATCAAGTATGAAAGATGATTTATTTTAAATTTTCTTTAAAACAAAAAAAAAATGCAAAATTACAGATACTAGTGATTTATGAAGGAAGGAGAAAAGGTACCAAACCATGCAGGTATTTGGCAATTTTAATTGAGATTTGAACTTGTGAAAGCTATGTTACACCAACCAAAGGTTATCTTTAAAAGCGTACCTTTAATTCTCCAGACTTGATTTTTTTATAGGTTGCAACGTCAATAACTGGATATACTTTCCATACTTGACCTTCATATAAAAGGGACCCTCATTGGGCATTGCAAGCCCATATTTGGTCACATCCCCGTAAACCATTGTGCTAAGTATCAAACTTACCATCTCCCTTGATAGAAAATGAACCTGTTCATTGCATTATTGCATTAATATGCACTGTATTAGAACGCGTAACAAGCAAACCACAACTCGTTTAAGTCAACAACAGATCTAACCAAATCCATTATCACAATTATAAATATGCCTAGTTTTATTTTTCCATATTAATTCATAACCAATACGAGAGAACAAAAAAGTCAAACTAAGAAGTTGTCGAAAACACTTTATACTAAACTCATGAAAATATGACTTTATGACTTTTTAATTGTTTTTTTACTCATTTTTAGCTCTTTTTTTTTTAAAAAAAAAAATTGATCCCACCTTTTTAATGGTACAATTTAATTAATTTATTTATTTAACATTCTATATTTAATACTAATAATAATATGATAAATGTGTTGACATGATAATACATTAGAGTACCATGTCAACCTCTCCATCAAATATTACAAGATGCTAACAAAAATCAAAATTGCACAATTAAATCATGAGTTGAATTTTTTATAAGCAAAATTAGTTGTTTAATGGTAATGTATTATCATGTAAAAACTTTTTTGTTTCAGTGTAGAAACTTTTATATTATTAACCAATCGAAATCACATCAACATAATTTTTATAATAATTGTAAAATTCAATAAATATATTATATATAATAATTTCTAAGAAAAATATTTGCAACACACTCTCTTTAAGATTAACTTAAATTTATTGAAATCACAACTTTTTTTTATCTTATTTATTATATAATAATAATTATCTCTTTTATAATTTTCAATAAATTCTTACTCATCATACATTGTGTTATAGGAAAAGTGTGTTAAGAGAAGTGTTTTAGTAATACTTTTTTAATTTGTAATTGAATCATAGGGTAAAATTATTTTATATTATTGATGTTTTTTTTTTAAATGGTAAGATCAAATATTTTTAAAACACAAATTGAAGAACGAACTTGGAGAAATTAAGAAAACAAGGAAACAAAAACTGCAATTAGACTTAATTAATCTATTATCTTATAATAGACGCTAGCTGACGACTCATGCAAAACAAACCTTGCTTGAGCTTAACTAATTCTATAGTTAAAGACGTAGAACATTAATTAAGAATATGCGATGAATGAATGGATTATCGGTCTTCTCACGAAAATGGAGTTCTTAGATTGTTAGTAATTTTGGGTACATATGTATAATTTATAATTGAATGAGTTAAGATTATTATATAATTAATAAAAAAAAATTAAAATGATCTAATTAATATAAAAATATGACTGAAAACATGTACATTATAAAATATAATTATATAAATACTAATTATATTATAATTTGATGAGGGATTAAATTATAATGATTAAATGTGTTGCTGAGTTACCAATAACAATATAAGTGATTATGGTTTCATTTATACAAAGCAAGCTACTTTCTCTCTACATGAATAGGACATGTGTGATTAGGATTGATGATTGTTTATCTGATTGATTGAATTCCTATATTTAAAATTAAATCTCAACATTTGACACCATGGTTGACAAGGTGGAAGGCGATTTCCATGCCACTCAGCCCTTCCAGCTCCGGCACAAAAGGGTCATTCGTTCGTTTCCCCAGTGGCCACCACCAGAAACCTCCCACGGTACTCCTCCGCCAGCTCCACCGTTCTTCCGAAGTTGGCAGTACTGTTTCCTGAGGTGGAGGTGGAGGCGGTGTAGGAATATTTCTTCCACAGGTAAGCATGCTGTGGCGGAGAGGCCTAATGGGCCTGCTCCCACGATTATCACTCTCTGCTTAATTCCCTCCTGCTGCATTCTTCTTTCTCCTTCAATGCTTTTCTGGATCCATGTTTTGTTGTTAGGAAAGGGAAGATGAAGAGAAGAGGATGTTTTTGGTATTGGTTAATCAACTAAAAAAATATATTTATTGTTTAAATTATAGAAAAGTATAAAAAAATAATATAAAATTTTATCTTCTAATAATAATTTTTACTTTAAATTTTTTAATCAATATCTTCACAACAATAATTATCATTTTTCTTATTATATACTATCTATCATGGTAATGAAATAATAAGGGAAGGTGGTGTATACTTCTAGCTCACGGGTACCAAGAAAAATAAAATATATCTAAAACAAAAATTCATTCATAATTAATATTTTTATGAATAAAAAATATATAATTATATAAGTTTAAATCTTATATATTCACAACACAAAATAATCATTGAATTAAATTATTTTAAAAGATAACAAATTTATCATGATAAATTATAATTGAGTAGTTATGTCAGTGTATAATTGTTTTTTTCTTTGAATATATTACATGTAAAAATAATATATAAGAAAAAATAATTAGAAATTTCATTTAAATATAATTAGTAGTATCAAAAATTTTAATATTGTCTCCTACTTATAAATTATTATGTATGATAAAATTATTAATTTTTATAATATTTATTTAAAACTTAATTATAATAATTTCTAATTTGTTTACAACGCAAACATCTGTACACTAATTTCATCCTATATACTCCTTTCCTTTGCTTATAATTATTATCCTTGTTTTATAAAAATAACTGTTATCCTAAAATAAGAATATGAGTTCATAAAGGTATATGTTACTATTGAAACAGCCTTTTTTGTGTGTTGATACTTTTCAAAACTTCTCAAACAATGTGTGTTAATTTGTGTGTGCGCCCGGGAGGTACGTAATAGGATATCATGAATACTATAGTACTCATATTCTCATTCATTCTTATTAAATTTTACAAGTAAATCTTCAGCCTCAAATTCTTTCAAATTGAATGAGTATTTGCAGTATCGATATGAGTAAATCTTCAGCCTCAAAGTGTAAGTTTCTACAATAGTAAAAAATTTATTATTGAAACAAAATTATATATGAATTTCTTACCATAATAATATCACATTACGAGAATCACAACAAGTAATTTAAAACAACATACCTAATTCATATCCCCAAAAGAAGAAAGTGTCATGTACATACTGTTTCTGCAACCAATAATAGATAATAGATCATTACATGACACAAATTCCTTCTCTTTCTTCTTGAGGAATTAACGAGGCAATATCATTTGCTACTAATTGGGCATCCATGTTAGCTCCAAAGAAACCCCTTCTTGACAGCCCAACACAATACAAACCATTTCGACCTTTCCAATGATTTGGGAAACTGTTTTTTGGAAAGCCATCCTCATTTAGAAGATCATCACCCCCCTGTACAGAACAAATTAATATTATCATGTCTTTCTAAACTTTCTTGCATGATAGTTGTCCACAAGTATGAACATAGGTTAATTTAGATGGAATATAATGGTGTATTCATTAAAGGGTACGTACGTAGCCAATATTGTCACATATAGCATATCAATATGATACATACCTTAAGCCACTTTTGAGTTGATCTCTTGAAGCCTGTACAGAAAACAATTGAGTCGAATGTGTACGATTTGCCATCCTGGAACAAAACTTCATTACCTCTTATACTCTTTATTTCAGCTGGCAACACCTACATAACATATAATAGAATTAATCAACCTCAGCTCATTCGTCTCTTCAGTTGAAATTTTATTTTTCTTAACCTCTTTAATTTTACACCAAACGGGCCAGATAGACACAGCAAAGGGTGTCGCTAGATGCACCCAACACTTAAGGTAAAATGATGAAAATATCCTTGATTTGTAAGTCATTTAAGTTGATCCATAAAAGTTTTATGGATCAACTTGATCTGTAAACTTTTTATGGATCAACTTGATCCGTAGAAACCTTACAAATCAACTTGATCCGTAAGTTTTTTATTGATCAAGTTGATCAGCAAAACTTTTATGGATCAAGTTGATCCTTATTGTTCCGTAAAAGGCTTACGAATCAAGTTGATCTGTATCAACCTTACGAATCAACTTAATCTGTACGATTTATGGACCACCCTCACACACACCCATCACAAATACAAAAAAATATAGAGATAATTTTGGTATTTTAAAAAATTATTGGATACACCAGCAATGCTAAATGCACCTAGCAACACCACCAGAGCAAGAGGAAGTAACATTTATGAAGCCCGTTCTCCATTTTGACCGTATTTCATTCTATTGTATTGTGTACCATAAAATGGGATGACAATTCTATTCTATTTTATCATATATAATGATATAAATAAATAATACATTTGCATAAACAAAGTATAATTTATTTATTTATTATTATTTTATTAAGAATTATATATCTCAAAAGTGAAACTATATAAAAGCTTTTACACTAAAAACATATGTATTTATTTTTTTGACTTAAATGTCGTTTTGGTCCTTTCCTTCGTTCTTTTACATGTGTTTTCGTTTAGGCTAAATCAATTGTTCACACCATCAAACTCCAGAAATTAGGTGGTATACCTGTATCTCTCGAGATTTAATTTTCTTGACAGTTCCTACATCGATGATTGGGAACTTGGCATACTTCATCTTCATGGTGAAAGGCCCCTCACTCGGATACGGTATCCCATACTCACTCAGATCTCCATACACAACCTTGCTAACCATCACCAACACCTTCTCCACCGTACTCAGCGACAAGTAATTCAGCATAAGCGACGCATAATACATCATATCCCTCGAAAGAAAATGAACCTACATGCACACATAACCATCATAATAATCTTATCAAGCTTAAAAATCTAACAACGAATACGCCAACAAATTAATTAAAGTATAAGAACCTTGGTTGTGTTTGGGTGAGGAAAAATGAGAGAAACCAAAAAGAAATTATATGGATATCATGTTAAATCATACTTTAATTAAAAAAAAATTGTTTATTTTCTTTAAACCAAACACAACAACATTAGAGATTAAAACATATTTTAATCTAGAAAAAGAAATTGAAAGTACCCACCGGGCTGCGAACAATGATGGAAGGTTTGGCACCAAAATTGGACAAGTCTAGCGCAATCTCCATGCCGGAATTGCCAGATCCGACAACCAGAACATGTTTATTCTTAAACTCGTTCCCGTTTTTGTAGGCAGTTGAGTGAATCACTTTTCCATTGAAACTCTCCAAGCCTTGAATCTGAGGCAGACGAGGCTCGGCGGTTTCGCCACTGGCCACGACCAGGTACTTTCCAGCGTATTCCTCAAGCTCACCAGATCTTCTATTCTGAGCCTTCACTCTCCAAATCCCTTTCCATCCATCATACTCCACCAACTCCACTGCACGCTGGTACAGAGGCTTGATCTCAAAGTGGTTAACGTAGTTTCCCAAGTAGTCTATGAACTGCTTCCGAGGCACGTAGTGAGGGTAAGACTTGGGAAACGGTAAGTGCGGTAACTCGCAAACTTGCTTCCTCAAATGAAGGTGGAGACGATCGTAGGTGTATTTCTGCCACAGCGAAGCGAAACAGTCTTCTCTCTCGAGCATTATGTAAGGTATTGATTGCTTCGTTAAGCAACCGGCGGTGGCGATACCAGAAGTTCCGGCACCGATTATTATCACCTTCGTCGCTTCCTGCATCGTGTCTTTCTCCGTTCTATGAAAGAGATATTTCAGATAAAATTAGTTTGTGATTCAAGTCGTGTCGTAAAACCAATGTAGTTTCCTACACGCTATTCCTTTTGTTTGTTCTTATCTTCTTAATTATCTTAACTAGACTGATTATCATATTTATTTTTTATTTTATTTTTTTAATATTATATATAGGGTAAAATATATTTGAGGTTACTATAAAACTTAAAAAGTATAAGTTCTTTCTCATAATTTTTTTATATTAATTTGATTCTTGTAAATAAAATATAATTTTTTGGTATAGAAATTACATTGTTAATGTATAGAAATTAAATTTTTGAGATGTAAAAAAATTTAAAATATGTATTAAGATGAATAATATGGAAAAAAAATATTGATAAAAGTTAATATAAAAAAGTATTCTTAAAATAATTTTATTTTAATGTAATTAATCATTAGAGAGGATCAAGTTGTGTTTGATTTAAGAGAAAAAGAATGAAACAAAAGAAAAAGTGAAAAGAAACTTTAAGGAAGAAAGAGAACTAGAAAAGAAAATGATTTTAAAGTTGTTTAGTAGGATGGAAAATAAAAAATTATTTCTTCTTGTTTTATGAATACAAGTCACTAAATTTTAAGGAGTAACGACATTAAACAATGGAAGAATTGCCTACTGTAGTGCGACTTGTGTTTTCCTTTGGTTCATAATCTTTCCATCCGTTTTTTATAAAACCAAAACAATAAAAGAAAAGTGAGGAAGTTGGACCCCAATTCCCAATTGACCAATTCTGATTTTGTGGTTGAGGCACATTTCCCTGTTTGGGGTTCTTTTACAAAAAATTTCTCAAACTAGGGCTGTTCTTGAGCTATTTCCCAGGGGGTGCTCTTTTGGCACGTACCTGCATGGGAAGCGCAAAGACAATTGGCGAGTTCATGCATGGTCGACACTTGTCACCTGCTGGAGGAAAGCGCAAACACAGTTGGTGATTTGACCGGATGGCACCAGTGGTATTGGCGCTTTGACTGGTCTGTCCGTCAATCAGCGGCTGCAGCAGCAGCAGCAGAGGTGCAGGCTAGGCAGCCTAGGTGCGCAGGGAAGCGCCATTCCCAGTGGCGCGTCTTGCTTGACCGGAAAGCGCTGTTGCCATTAGCGCTTCGTGGTTCTTCATTCTTTATAAACTGCGTTTGGCCTGAAAGTGTAGCCTGCGTTTTCGAGTTTGCAGAGTGAACAAATATTGTGTGAAAAGAGTGCTTGATTGGTGCTGTTGTTGCTTGGTTGGTGCTGTTCTTGTTTGGTATTCATTCTTCCATTTTCGTAAAAAAATTGTAAGTTATATATTCTTTTATATGTTTATATTCTGATAATAAAATGGTTTTAGATAATGTAAGATAATAATAATTTTGTATAGTTTAGGTAGTGTAAGATAATAATAATTTTGTATATTTTAGGTAGTGTAAGATAATAATAATTTTGTATAGTTTAGGTAGGTAGTGTTAATAATTTTGTATAGTTTAGTTTCAATTCTTAATGTTATAGGATATGATTTAGTTTAAATTTTTTATATGATAAATTAGGAATAATTTTTTATATGGGAAATTAGGAATAATTTTATATGATAGATTAAGTTGAGTTGAAATTTTTTATATAGGTTTAGGTACCATAATTTAATAATTTTAGATTAGGAATAATTTTAGGTATCATAACGTATTAAGTTTAGATTAGCTTTAGTTTAAATTTTTTATATGGTAGATTACATTTAGTTTAAATATTTGATGATACATTAGAAATAATTTTATGTATTGTAAATTATTAATTAAAAAATAGGTTTGAATTAAATTTTTTATATTATGTTAATTTTAATTATAATTATTATTAGTTTCATATGTTATGTTTAAATTAGAATAATTTTAGATATTTTAAAATATTGATGTAGTATGTTAAATTATTTTACTCGTAATTATTTGAAGTCATTAATTTTGTATATAGTAGATTAAGAATAATTTTATGATAGATTAAGAATAATTTTATGTAGTGTAAATTAGTAATTTTAAATTAGGTTAGAATTAATTTTTTTATATTACGTTACTTTTAGTTATTATTATCAGTTTCATATGTTATGTTTAAATTAGAATAGTTTTACGTATTTTAAATTATTGATTTTGTATGTTAAATTATTTTACGCGTAATTATTTGTAGTCATTAATTTATATATTTAAATTTATATTTGTTTGTAATTTAATTTATTTATAGAATATATATGAATTAGGTTATTTGTATAATATATTTTGTTATTGAAATTTAAAAAATATAATTTCTTATTTATTTTAATTAATTTGTATAAATTTGATTGTCTATTAATTGTATTATATTTTATTTTGTAGGCTCAATGGCTTCTTCGTCGTCATGCTCATCAAGTATACAAACTAGGTCTGGTCTAATTGATAGTGACGTGTTGTGGATGGAACCCAAGCATGTTTCAGAACATGTTTGGAATGGAGAACCAGACAGAAAACTACACATCAGGCGAGCAGTCCCGACGTATCAAGGTGAAGAACAAATACCGGAGGAAATTGTTCCTTTGCTTCGGCAATGTGGGTTTTATTGGATCATGAGGATGGGATACCTAAAGATAAATGCGGCCTTAATTAGTGCGTTCATTGAAAGATGGAGGCCCGAAATCCACACGTTTCACCTGAGATGCGGAGAGACTACCATTACTCTCCAAGATGTGTCAGTTTTACTAGGTTTGCGTAGTGACGGGGCACCATTAATTGGTTCAACTAATCTTGTTTGGGCCGACTTGTGTGAAGAATTATTAGGAGTCAGACCACAGGAAAGGGAAATTGAAGGCAGTGTCGTCAAATTAAGTTGGTTGGCTCACCATTTTTCTGACATAAATATTGATGAGGGTAACATTGAGCAATTACAAAGGTTTACCCGTGCGTGGATCCTTCGATTCATAGGAGGTGTCCTCTTTGTTAACAAAAGTAGTAGCAGAGTTTCCTTAAGGTACCTACAATTTCTACGTGACTTTGAACAGTGCAGCACGTATGCGTGGGGACCTGCCGTGCTTGCGTATTTATATAGAGAGATGTGCAGCCCCACCGATTACAAAGTTAAATCAATCGGAGGTATGTGCATCTTAATCCAAATGTGGGCATGTGAACGATGCACGACCTTAGCTCCAAAGAGGACGCCTCCCGTTATAGAAAATAAACCACTCGGACACAGGTTTGTTGTTTAAAAAATTAGGTTTGAATGATAAAATATTTAATGATGGAACATGTTGACAACGATGATTTCATTTTTATTGTAGGTGGTTGCGACGTGGAAATCAACATATTGGCAATGATGATCTTAGACTTTTCCGTCGCAAATTGGATTTGATGAAACGACATGAGGTAAGAACATCGTAATGTAATGCTTAAATGGAATTTTAATATGTTATGTTTGACTGAAAATTGACAAGCGTATTGTTATATGCAGTTTGTCTGGGAGCCATACACAGCAACTGTGATGGCAGCGTTGCCTCCAATTTGTGTGGTTGGAGGTGTAGCTTGGTTTGCGGTGGTGCCACTGATTTGTTTCCATGTTGTTGAGTGGCACCAACCCGATAGAGTTTTACGACAATTTGGATTGCAACAACCCATTCCCGGGTGTCCTTCGCAACCGCAAAATCTCCATGGCATAACGCTCAAAGGCAAACAAGATGAGAATTGGTTCCACCTGTTGGCCCCAATCATTGGTCAGTGGAACAATCGAGCAGAGTTTAGGGTCGACGTTTATCCTCGACAGGAGGGCCTACTGGGTTATAACTCGGACTACATGGTGTGGTATAGGCGTAAAACAAAGATGTTTGTCGACCCAAACAATGCAAACACAACTGCATTGGTATTTATCTGTTTTTCAATGTTTAACTTCTAATTAATTTCTTAAGCATGAGCATTAATTTGTTGACGCTACTAATTGCAGGGTGAAGTTGTGGAGACTTTACAATATATGGTGTCACAACAAGGGAGGAACACGTGGACGGTTGATGATCTCGTGCCTTACGTGGATAAGTTAGCAATTATATTTGAAGAGCAAGAGAGAATCACTGAACCAGTGTCACATGGTCCAGCATCAGAGCGTGAATTCCCAGCCCAAGAGTTTCCCATTCTTCAGTCAAGTGTTGAAACTCGGGGCATAGGCAGACGAAGGGAGCCTGTTGAAGCGGAACAATATTCCCAACAAATGATGGAGCGTGGTCATGGAATGTATTACACGTCAGCAACATTTTCCGAATATCCTTCACAGATGTATCAGTATCCTTTTGCAGGTCATCATACTGATACTTCTGAGACCTCACATTCGTTCGGTGGTGTTGCGGAAACACAGCCTCATTTTTCATGGCCCACTATGACTCCTTCACAGCAGCACGATGCCCCCATGGCAACACCTAACGCCCCATTTGCTCCGCAATGGAATGTACCCGGAGCAATACCTGATATGGGCGAGTTATTAGGTGTTGATTTGCGTCAGGAGTTTTCTGCAGAGGCTGAGGAAGCAGAAGCGGGGAGACAACGCGGCGGCAGAAGAAATCCTGATCGTCAAGCGCGAAGATGGGATCGACCATGTGGCACATCTTCACGACATCACGGACACCATAATGACTGATTTTGATGTATCTGTGTAATTTTGTTGTTGTTTGTTAGACATTTGATTTTGACAATTAATCTATCGCATCTCATTTATTATGCCTTACTGATGCCTTACTAATGTATAGAGTTTATGTGGCACATCAAACTATAATAATTAACCAAGTTTACAACTAAAACTAAAGTAGACAAAGGAAAAATAAATTGGATTAGGGTTAGGGTTAGGGTTATGGTAAGGGTTAGAGGTTAGTGCTTTATGGGTTTAGGGTTTGGATTAAGGGTTTATGGGTAAGGGTTAGAGGTTAGGGGTTTAAGGGTTTAGGGTTTGGATTAGGGGTTTATGGGTTATGTTTAGAGGTTAGTGGTTTAAGGGTTTAGGGTTTGGATTAGGGGTTTATGGGTAAAGGTTAGGGGTTTAAGGGTTTAGGGTTTGGATTAGGGGTTAGGGTAAGGGTTAGAAGTTAGGGGTTTAAGGGTTTAGGGTTTGGATTAGGGGTTTATGGGTAAGGGTTAGAAGTTAGGGGTTTAAGGGTTTAGGGTTTGGATTAGGGGTTTATGGGTTATGTTTAGAGGTTAGTGGTTTAAGGATACGGTTTGGATTATGGTTAGGTTTTATGGGTTTTGCTACCGTAAATTGACATATTTTTTAGAAGGTGTACACTAACAAACTACTATAACTACAGTTTTTCCAAAAATACACTATTGGGTAGAATCGTAATTGAAGTTCATTTTTATAGTAGCGATGAATCAATTTTCATTCAAAGCAGAAATGGTAAATTTTTCAAACAATGGAGAATGGTAAATTTTATTATTTGGTGATATTATACACTTGCGATACCAAACAATGGAAAGCAGAAATGACCTTTTGGAGTACAAAGATATTTTTGTCCATTTTAGTTAGCTAAGAAAAAATTACCCATGCTTTAAATTCTTGAGGGGCACCAAGTACGCTACAAATGTCTTTTTGCTAACATTTTTCATGAGACCAAAAGGATGAAGGAAAAAATGGAATGACTATAAGACCTAACAACAGGGAAAATAAGAGAAATCGGAGCCTATAACCATTGGTATATTATAAAAAAAAGGAAGAAAGGCAAATGGTGTAATAAAAAAGTCAATGATGATTTAGGGTTAGGGTTAGGGTTGAGGGGTAGGTTTAAAGGTGAGGGAATGGTTTAGTGGATTATATGGATTAGGGTTAGAGCTTATGGGTGTGGATTAGTGGGGGGTTATGATTTAGGGGTAGGGTTAGGGTTGAAGGGTAGGGTTTATGGATTATATGGATTAGGGTTATATCTTAGGGAGTTAATGGATAGGGTTTGGATTAGGGTTAGGTTTCATGGATTATATGGATTAGGGTTGTTTCCTAGTGCTTCGTGTTAGTGTTTAGGTGTTTGGGTTAGGGTTATAGCTTAGGGAGTTAAGGGATATGGTTTGGATTAGGGTTGTTTCCCAGTGCTTCGGGTTAGGGTTTAGGTGTTTGGGTTAGTGTTAGAGATTAGGGGTTTTACTCTTTGGGGTTGGGATAGGGTTATAGCTTAGGTGTTTGGGGTTTAGTGTGTTGGGCTTATGGTTTAGGTGGGTTGGGGTTGGAGCTTAGTGTGTTGGGCTTAGGGTTAGGTTTGAGGATTAGGGTTTAGTGTTAGGGTGTATGGATGTGTTTTTAAGTAACGAATTCATTGAAACCCACAAATAGCTAATGCACACAAACCAAAATAAGTAATGTTTTTAACTAACAAATGTATTCAACCCCACAAATTCAATACATTGAAGAGAACTTAAACAAATACAAGTCACTCGGCTAACATACATAAATCAATGATTTGAACAACTCCCACGCTCAGATTGCATTGGACAGCGACGCCTGTTATGCCCTTCGGCTCCACATCTACTGCATTTTATTCGGTGCTCAGACGGTTCGACCCAATCCATCTCATTCCTTATCCTTGTTGATTTTGGCCGACCTTTCGCACGAATTGTGGTTGGGTCAGGGATAAGTGTCCATGCATCATTAGAAGGAGGAATAGCCGCTTCATTCCCAAGAGGCCACCATTGTGCGGAGTAAGCTTTTAAGATGTGCTCATTTGTATAAACAACATCTATATATTGGTAGTAGTTCAGGCTCACGTAACCACAAGCTGCAATAATATGTGAACATGGATAGTGAAGCGCAGAATACCTTCCGCATTGACAATAATGACCGTTCAAGTTAACTGCCCACTTTTGTCCGCCACGCTGCGTAATAGGATTGAAGGTCTCCTCTACTTCAAACCTTGTGGAGTGGATGCCATACACGCGAACGATGTGCGAACAAGCTTGTTCTTGATTTTTTCTAAGTTCTTTAACAAGCTTTGAACAATATACTTGGCCTTCATTTAACTGTCTCTGGGCTTAGCGGCCACGCTCAACAAAGTACTTTCGACACCTACTGTACGTTGATTTGACCAAGGCTGTTATGGGAATGTTGTGACAATCCTTCAAAACCTTATTGATACATTCTGAGAGGTTGGTTGTCATGTGGCCACATCGACGTCCTTCTTTATCATAAGCCATCGTCCATTTTTCCTTTGAAATGCGATCAATCCATGTTGCTATGGCTAGACTTAGTTCACGAAATTTTTCTAAATTTTGATAAAAAATGTGCTTGCAAGGAGTGTAGGCTGCATAAAATTAGTTATCAATAACAATTTTAAGTATATATGGAAGTTAAATAAACGTGACCATTAAATATGAAATCTTACCCAACTTCTTCAACATTTCTTTTTGTTTGGCGTTATTGAATTTTCGATTGAAGTTGCTTGCTATGTGTCGCACGCAATAGACATGATAACCGTGGGGAGGTTGCCAACCAAGTGCTTTATTAGCCACAGCGGACTTTATACTCGCGTGTCGATCAGAAATGAGACAAATACCATTTTTATCAGTGACGTGTTCACGCAAATGTGCCAAAAACCATGACCACGCTGTCAGCGTCTCACCTTCAACCACCGCGAATGATAGAGGAAGGACGCCACCATTTCCATCTTGTGATGTGGCCATTAAGAGGGTCCCATGATATTTGCCGTACAAATGTGTACCGTCAACTTGTATGATTGGCTTACAGTACTTGAAAGCTTCTTTACATTGCCCAAAAGTCCAAAAAACTCTATGAAACTGACGGTGTTCGCGACTAACCGTATTCCCAATGATAAAATCGTCATGTAGTACTTGAAAATATGATCCAGGAGAATGATTTTGTATGTGTGTTAGCCACGACGAAAGTTTCGCATATGACTCATCCCAATTGCCATATTCAATTGCAATGGCTTTCTGTTTCGCCAACCAAGCTTTTTTGTACGACACCTTGTACGCAAATTCACTGTTAATCCTCTCTTGAATCAAATAAATTTTTATTGATGGATCTTCTCTGATCATGCCTGTGAATAACATAACAAAATTTAAATGATAATTAACAAAAAATGAACATAATATGAACATAAAATACGTACCTACTACACAAGTGGCAATTAAATCTGAATCAAGTTTCTCGTGATCTTGTGTCATGGTCATATTCAGACATGTGTGTGGTCCACCCCATTGTGTGACTTTCCACGTATCTGTTTTTTTAGATATAATTGCCCTCATATAGAAAGGGCAAGGACACTCTGCATTTTTATTCACACAACAAACCACATACTTGTTCGTTTTGCTTTCAACAACTTTGAAGCTTAGATGCACCTTCATAACATATTGTTTCACTGCATTTTTGACTGCATCTTTACTATCAAATTCCATGTCAACATATAATTCTTGGCCAACATTAAAGGTCGACGGCATCTCCAAATCGCAAATGTCCTCCTCATCAGGATAACTCCAGTTGATATTGTTATAATGTGAGGCATCATTCCAAAATGGATTTTCAATTCGTTGTGCACCTAACAGTTCAAAATAAAATAAAAAATCAAATAATACTTATTTAGCATTAAATACAATTGTCATCAAATAATAAATGTATTGTCTAATTTTTTCATACAACAAATTATACCTTCTGCTGGGTGAACAATTCTTACTGGTTGAAGAATGTTTGTGACTTCATCGTCTGTATCAGATATACCGTCAACACTGTCATCTTCGTCTAAAGACTCTTCAACGTATGAGTTAGACACAAGATAATCATCATCATCATCATCGTCTTCGTCAATATGTAAATTGCTCATATTTGTTGCCAGTTGTGTGTCATCATTAGATAAATAATTTCCACATGATGTAAGCGAATTGGCAGAATGAAACATTGAACCACCAGCCACATCCTTTTCTATGTACAATTCCAGAACTGACATTTGGTCTTGTTGTTTAAAACTTTCCAACATTGTTTCAATGTCTTCATCGTCACAAATTTGCAAGGCAATATATTTTCCTGACACTAAAAATCTACAGCTAATAGCAGAAATAATTTCATTATTTTGTAACTTTACCTTATCTCCAATTTTTTTCTTCAAAGCATTGAAACTAATTCCACGTTTAATCTGAATCACTTTTTTACTGCCTTCAAATATTACACCATCATTATCTTCATACACCCTTCCATTGAAATCCAACACTGTTATAACCGAATTCATCGTGTACCTACAAAAACAATATTTAAACACGTCAAATAAGTTACAAAATGGGTATCACAAAAAGTCATTGCTGAAACTTCAAAATAAAATGTAATTTTTTTAAAAAAATTATTTCAAATCAATTTCACATTAAAACACTTTAAAAAAATTAACAATTTAAATGTAGTAATTTTAAACTAATGAAGATGTAATTCAAATTATTAATTTTAAATAAATTTCACATCAACACACTTAAATAACACACGATTTTATAAAACTTTTAATCAAAACTAATAAAATGTAATCACAAAAGATCTCTTTATTGGAACTTCACATTCAATTTCTCTTTTAAAACAATTTAATTAACTTCAAATTAATTTTATGGGACAAACTTATAAAAATGAACAATTTTAACATAGTCATTTTTAACAGAAAATTTATTAATTCATTACCGAAGTTAGTAGTATAAATAATTATTCTTAACCATTAATAACTTTAAAATGGAAAAAGGTAATTACAAAATTACTACAAATATAATAAAATTTTTGTAGTACAACAAAAAACAAAGCATCAAATAACACTTTCGAGTTCAACATTTCTAAATTTTTAACACACCAACAAACCAACCTAATCTAATTAAAAAAATACTACAACTTCATATTAAACAAAAAATTTCATACTCAAAATACTTACTTCAAATAAATATTATCTATAATTTTTTTTATTCAAACTTCAAACGTTCATCAACACCAACCTAATTTAATTAAAAAAATTATACAAATTTCATATTCAAAATATTTTCTTCAAATACACATCGTTACACAATTTTTTTGTTTATTTTTGGCATTTAAATATACACTAACAAGCCTTTTAAACATAAAAGCTAAACCCTTAAACCACTAACCTTAAAATAAAATGCTTCATACCACAAAAATTTCCAAACCCATCAAAATGTCAAAGCTACCAAAACGAAAATAAAATGTTCAAAGGGAAAGCGCTGAAGAAAAAACATGAAAACTAATATAATTTTTTTAAAAAAAATTGCTTCATAGCACAGAAATTTCCAAAGCCACCAAAATGCTAAAGGTGCCAAATCAAAAGCAAAATGTTCAAACGGAAACCGCTGAAGAAAAAACATAAAAGCTAATATAATTTTAAAAAATAAAATGCTTCATACCACTGAAATTTCCAAAGTCACTAAAATGCCAAAGGTATACCAAAATGAAAATAAAATATTGAAACGGGAAGCACAGAACGAAGCTATACGAAAACGAAAGTAAAATAATGAAACCGAAAGCGTAGAACAAATGTACAACACCATTGGTATTTAAACAGCTTCAAACGCCATCACCATTGGCATTTTCAGGCAAAACGCTGGTGCCAATGGCGCTTCCCTGCTGCAGTCAGTCTGCACTGCAGCACTGCAAGCCTAGGGCTAGCCTTCAGCCTTCACCAAGTCGCCAACACTGCTGGCGTTTTCATGCAAAAGTGGAAGCGCTGCTGGGCATGGCGTTTCCATGGCCACGTGCCAAACTCCTGCTGAAGGCGCCATCAACAATGACGCTTCCCATGCAGGGTACGTGCCAAAAGAGCACCCCCTGGGAAATAGCTCAAGAACAGTCCTAGTTTGGAAAATTCTTTGTAAAAGAACCCCAAACAGAAAAATGTGCCTTGTGGTTGAAGGGCTTCGACGCGGAGGAATGCAAGTCCGTACTTTTGTTTTGTCTCCGAGGAAAACGTGACATTAATTTTAAAAAATATTTACATAACCCATGCTTCCTGCACCTGTGTCTTTTCTGGGGATTTGTCTGTGAATGTGATCATCCACAATAATAAGTTTTGTTTTCTTTTGGTTAAAACTAATTTGGTTTAATGTACCCATAAAACTAATGAGGCTTCAAGTGAAGTGGTCCAATATAGCTGGATAAGTTTTATTCTTTTTGGTTGAAGAGATGCCACTTGTCACGCGTAAAAAAAAAATAGCATGCAGATTTATGTTATTCTATTTTGGTGGGTGAAAGATTAATAATAAGTGTGGTAATTTATTCTGACAAAGATTACTATGCATTTCTATTTGAACACATAATTAATATGATTTCAAGAATTAATAAATAATGTAAAGTTATTAACTAATATGTAGGGAAGTTTGCAGTTTAATTTGATTTAAACTTTATTAAAAATTCACTCGAATTAAATTAAAAAAATATGTGTTTTGATTTAGTTTGATTTTGATTTAAAATAAAATCTGAATCAAACCAAATCAATGTTTTGGGGTTTGGTTTGATTTATTTTTTTTATTTTTACTAAAATATTATTTTACTGAAAATTATATATATTTTTTCATATTTTAAATAAAATTATATTAAAAAATAGTTGATAACAATCTATGAAATTTATTAAAATGCTAAACTTTCTATAATAAAAATTTGCAAAATTTCATCTATTTTAAATTAAACATATTTTAAAAAAGTCATAAAAAATAAAGTAATATGCATTATGTAAGTGTCCTATACATAACATTATAAAACATTGTAAAATTTAAGTGTTACACACATAAAATGCATAACACTAAAGTAATATAAGTGTTGGTACAAATGTTACGATTTTATTCAATTTACATCGGTTTCAAAAATACAAACTACAAATTGAATTGAACCCAATTAGTTTGAGAAAAATCATCCAAAGAAATAAAAAAAATTAATTTAGTTTGGTTTTTGATTTTTTTGAGTAATTTTTTATTTTTATTTTAAATCGATTTAGATTTGAAAATCACTGATCATTAAAAAAAAAGATTACTTAAATTCTTTTTGACTTTTTCCGACCAATTTTAGAAGATATAAAGTCAATTAATACATAAAGTAGTTACTTTTTACATAGGTTTTGTAGCAAGAATCAATATATAAAATATCCATATTATATACTAATTAGGTCTAGAAGATTAGAACAATATAAAAAAAATCGTTTATAATGACAACTACTATTGAAAGTATGTTTTTTCTTAAATTAAAAAAAAACTCTACTAAAAATATGACTTTGTTTATACATTACAAAACACAAAATTATAGTTACACAACCAATCGTTATATTTTTTTTTATAATCTCTTGAATTATCTATTTTTTCTATTATTTTGAAGAGTTTTTAAGGCACTTATTATACATTTTAACTTATTTTGTCATCAAATAAAATGAATTTTAGAATATTAGAATGAAAAGTGTTATACGTTTATTTTTAAAATTTTGATTAAAAACTATTTCTTTTCTTTTAGTTTTAGGGAATAAAAGAAGAAAGAATAAATCTCTAATTGATCAAGAAAGAAGACCAAATGAATATTTCAAAAGAGAGCCTTTAAGGATCTTTGATCTTTTTCTTTAGTATCATCTTTCTTCTTTTTTTCGGGAGGAAAAATAGTATTATCTATCTGACCCATATATAAAAACAATAAAAACTTTACATTGTATAAGCTACACACAGACATACACATAAATAGATAGATATACACATAAATATCTTATCCCCCTCCTCAGTCGGCGGCCACCTTTGACAATGCCAGATATCCAATTAACACAATTGAAATCTAGAGATTAAAATTATACATTTGAGATACTAAAGAGACCGAATTGACACAATTAAAACAAAATCACACAATTGGAATACTTGAGGAACAAAAAGTGCAATCAAGTCAAGAACAAAAAACCAAAGGAAAGAAAATGTCCACAATTTTACTTTTGGCATCACTCATTTATTTATGTTCGCCTTTTATGAGTGTCTACCATAACATTCCCATATTTTAAATAATGAGATTAATGAAAACACCTGCTATGAAGACGATTCAGCTTCACAAATCACAATTGCTCAGATATGACTTCACTCATGTGGATATTAATTATCAACCATCGAAATACATTGACCACCTTCCCTCATCCTTTAGTAGTAGTTTTAGCTAACCAGATGGTCATATCAGTTAAATTATATTTCGTAACCAGTTATAAATTATAACTGGTTATAATAACCAGTTGCATAATATCTGGTTAGCAAAGCAAGGCTCATGTAAGAACTTGTGCAAAAAAGGGGTGATCCTGTTGTTCTGTAACAAGGGGGAGAGAAATTGATATTAATGTTTGCCAAGAGGAACTAAATATTGAGTGAAAGTGGTGTTTTATATGTTACATATTTCAAAAGTTGAAGTCGCAATTTGTATCGCATGACACTGTAACTTTAAAAATTAACTTGGGATGCCACCTTAACCTTAAAATAACCTGTTAAAGGTTGCAAAAAGCAAATCCTCCAATTTGTTCCTGCACTGCACGCATGAAAGTGGAGTATTTAACTATTTTTTTCGAAAAATAAAACTGAATATTGAGAAGTAATAGCTTCCTTTGTGTTGGGTTTTTTCACTGTTACTTTCAATTTTGTTTTCTTTTACTCCACGCTCTCAATGGGTGTAATGCAAATACATAGTATAACAGGTTAAATTTTATTGAAATAAAATACTAGTTGATATAGCCAGTGGCGGATCTAGAAGTGTACAGTTGCACTGTCTAAGAGACCGAAAGTGCTATCGAGGCTAACAGATAAGGTTAATTGAAGTTTACTTTAGGCTTAGAAGTCAGAATTTCCAAAGTCGTTTGTTTGTTTTCCCTCTCAATCCTTATGGATTTACTTTTTATCCCTCTTTTTGATGTTTATTTATATGCCATGGTCACTTAGGATTCATTCAATCCATAAAGTAACAAGTAGGTCCCAATCATCAATTGTCACGGACAATTGGATGCCCACCACCGTTTCTGGTAGACCCTTTTTATTTGAATGATGCTATATGTTTGAAATAACTAATACACAAAGCAAATAGAAATTAGATGTACTTATCTTGTCATTCAGAAACGTTATTCTTTTTATGTTGTTTTAGGCATCAATCGTGCACTTCTACAGCTTCTCTGGAAACAGTTTCCTCTCTTTTCCTCTTCCTCACCAACATATTATGTTTCATCATAAGGCAATATATTTATTCTGCGATCATTTATGGCTTCCTTTTGGTCATTCTTGGCAATGTTGATGGCCTTGTTGGCATGTAGTTGTTCATTAGCCATGGCTTCTATTTCTCAACAAAGAACTATGCAAGTTACTTCCATATCAGCAGCACCAGCAAGTGCCCCTCTAGTTTCTCCTACTCAATCACCAGATAAGCCACTTTTTCCTACCCCAGGTGCAGGTGGAGTTTCTCATTCCCCATCATATTCCTCACTGCCCACAATTCCTTCAAGCCCGAGCCCTCCCAATCCTAACGTCTTTGGCACTCCAGGCACTGTATTGGATTCCTTGCCATCTGAGGCTCCTGGTTTCCACTACACTACATATCAGCCCTTATATTCAATTTCATGTCTGACTTTACCTGTAATTTACATAATGTGGTTTCATGACTAGTGAATAGATAGATGTTTGTTGTTCTAAATGTGTAATTGTGTTTCTATAAGCATGCTATTTTAACATTTAAGATTAAATTGTTGATTACTGTTGGTATACAGCGTCTTAGAAATTAAAGACCATCTGACTAAACTACCAGTCTCAAGTTGGAATTTTGTATATGCATCTGCATTAACAACTTAGAAGAAGAACCTTGTCTTGTATAATAGTCACACGAGATGAACAAGGCTGTTGAGGATACGTGTGATCTCAAACCCAAAAAAGACCACCATTTTTTGGTCCTTTTTTTAGGTGATTGTATGGCATTCTTCTCAATTTGACTGTAACAGTAAATATGCTAGTTTGCAAGTAAAGTGAGGTAGGAGGTTATCACGAAATAAAAGCAGGGAAATTTTTCCACTACAGTTTGAGAGGCACGAAACTTTGCAATTAGTCGAACTAAAGATGAGTAAGTCCGTTTCCCCTAGGACCACAAATCACTTTGATGGCTCTGCTTGGTACAAATGGACACACTTCCATTAGTAAAGAGTTAATTAAGAGGCATGTAAAAGACAGATGGGAATTGGAATGGACAACGTATATTATAAGGAATACAAATGCAAATTTGTAACAATTGGTTGTAATACAACTCGCTAAAGAAAGGACATTCAAAAGAATATAATGAATATGACAAGTACTCACACTAGGATTCAAAACCAAGGAACATATAATATATAAAATAAAAGATTTTAAGCCTAGGCTTTTTGGGTCATAAGTTCCTAACATAAATATAGACATCTTTATAAATATTGTTGTGTATAATTACTCAATCTGCTAACTTTGTTAACCACATCTAGAGAGCTCAACACCGGGCTGATTCTTTGGAGTGCCACTGAACAACTTCACCGAAAATGCTTCCACAAGTTTGTTGATCTCAAATGGGTTCTTCCATTTCTTGGTGGATTCCTTAGCAATGTAGTTTCTCATCTTTGCATTCTCCTGCTTCAGCACATCTATTGCTAAACTCAGCTGTCTTATCACCTCGATCTTCTCTTCATCCTTCTGCTTGAGTCGTTCCTTTTGTGCCTCATTCTCATCTCTAAGCCTTTCTATTTCTTCCCTCAACATCATTACTTCATCACAAATGGTATCCTTCTGCTTGATTTGATCCCTTTGAGCCTTGTTCTCTTCATTGAGTCTCTTAATTTCATCCCTCAGCTTCATCACTTCAACATCACCCGCAACCACAAACAAAACTTGCTCCTTTTTTGTGCTTTTATGCAGAAACTTGGTCCCCTCTTCTTCTTCCTCCTCCTGCTCAGGATCATCAACTTCAGATTCCTCAGACTCGTACACATCACAATGCTCAGAATAGGTATCATATCCGTTATCTGAAAAAGTCATCAACTTCTCCAACTGATACTTTGCTGAAGCGAAAGGTGACCCCCCAGTAATGAGGTGTCCAATTCCAGTAGTATCAGGCTTGACTTGATCATAGCGCTCAGCTAGGGAGCGGTGTGCCCTGTAGAAATCCTCAACCATGCTCACAAGTTCTGGTCGCTTCTTGTAATACATCTCTGCACGTTTAGCAAAGGAATCTGCATCTTCTTCAATTAACTTTAACATTGCCCTTGTCTTCTCATTTAGCTCTGAAACAAACATACAACAGACAATCAAACATAAATTTATTGCCGTTTAGGATCAACTTGTTTTAAAGAACTAATAACTTTGGTTTTACATCTTCCAAAGATAGCTTCTAAATAAGGAAATGTGCCAATAGCAATACCCTTTTGAATTATGAGCAGTTTGTTTGGCTAAACACCCTTGATATTGGCCCCCCTTTTTTTTGCCAGTGAGTTAGTGACGGGCTCTTAATTGAAAGGGGGGAATTTGAAAAAGAGCTATGCTATTTTTTAAATTTTTTTTTCCAAGAAATAACATTTTTTTCACTAATAAATATTTTCAATTCAGAGTTTCAAAAATTCATTCGCGATTCATTTAGAATGAAATGGATCCTAGGAAATGCAGAGCCACGAGTCTGCAATCCGAATCAATAATTTGGGGAAAGAAAGAAAATCGTAAGAAGAGCTTGTGAAACGATAAAAGAGAGAACAAAAACCTAAAATGAAAAGAGAGAGAGAGCCTCAGATTAGCATTTTGGCACATTATTCATCGCAACAACAACCCGTGTAACAATACACGGTGCGCAGAAACGTTGTCGCAGCTCATGCCAATAATTCATTCATCACCAGCTACTCCTCAAAATTCGATTCACTCTTCTTTTATTTAAAACAAAGCAAAATCCCATCCATCCTTTCTAGATTTCATAATCCAATTCATTTGCAACAAAATACAACGTTTGCCATGAAAAATGCAAAACAAAAGAGAAATTTCTGAATTCTCAGTCTCGCAACTCGCAAAGATTGCGAATTGCAATTAACAGCGAAGCCAATTAGGGTTTCATGACATTGAATTGAAGTTCTGTCTGTGAGGCAGGGCGACTTTTTATATAGAAAGGCCAACATTGGGCTTCTTCTCTTTCTCCGGCCCACATTTTAGACCGAATTGATTTTGAGCCCATTGAAAAAATTGAACGGGATGTCCAATGTTATTAGTTATATATGTAATATGTAAATTAAAGAGAAAAGCTTTTATTGATTTTTTTTTTCTTTTACTGGATTAAAAATTATCATTAATACACTTTCACTGTAATTTTCAATCCATATGTCATTTTCAACAATAGCATTCTAGAGTTAATGCCCTTTAAAACAATGACAAAATGATACGCTAATGTCATGAGGAAATTAGTTAAGAAATTAAAATGAACTATTAAAGAATGTATTTCCCTATAACTTCCAAGATGTACGCAATATGGTTTCTAATAAAAACTTTCTATAATTGATTCTTTAACTTGTGTCTAGAGGAAGTTCTGGTTAAAAACTCGTTTTTATTCATTTTTACCATCAGAAATGACTGACATGATTTTTAATGGTAAGAACCGATTTTTACATAAACAAGATATTCTTGTGATTAAAAAAATATTTTGAGAAATAATATGTGAGATTCAAGCTTTAAGTTCTTACCATCATGTTTTAAAATCTATACGGTATGACAGGACCCACTAAAATGTACAATATTGGAGATGCTCTTATTAGAGTGGTTTAGCAAATCCGAAAAAAGAATGTGCTTAAAAAGGTCCCATGGGTTGCTCCAACGGCTAAATCCAAAGGGCAAAAGGTACAGAAGATAAAGAATTTGGAAAGTAAAACTCAGACAAATCAGAAGGGTGCTCCCATAACCTTTTTATGTTTTTGTGCTAGTGTTCCTCGTTTTTCTATTACTACGGTAACGTTTCATTTGGCAATAGTAGAAGAAAAAAAAAATGTAGCAAATTGACAGGGAAATGCATATACCAGAGAGAGTGGATTGAAGCCATGGGGATCGATTAGTGGTGGTGTGGCTTTCAAGCCACCACCACTGTGACGGTTGATTGTTCGTCATTCCAGCCATCTTCTCTTGGTTGTCCTCAAGAGCCTGTGTATGGAAAAAAGAAACACACACAAAAACAACAATAAAGAACCATGACTCCCTAACATAAATTGCACAAGCATAACTATCAACTAGTAGCAGCAAAGAATCGACCACATACTTAAGAGACTGACCCTGCTGCCCCTTCGTTATTTTCAACACAGCACACAAACACTCAAGTTACCGTGATACCGCAAGGTCATTCCCGTCATTTCAACAATGCTACAACTACTACTAAGCTAGCCAATTACAGTATATGTATTATGTGTACTTCCCCTTACTTATAACTTTTATAAACTACTATATTTTATTCATATCAGTTATCAAATAACTTGGGATCTTCAACATACTCTGTCTCACTGAGGATTAGATACCTCTATTCTCTTTTGTAAGATTGGATGTCTATAACGGCTCTATATCACGTGACCCAATAGGTGCAACAGTAACTAATAAGATAGGTTCTGATAAGTGATAACGATTAGAATTTGGAATTAGCTTCAACTTAACCTCCAAATCTAACTCATAAAAATTGCCTCTCACTTATATAAAGTATTTTAGTTGTATTATAGATCTCCAACAGGAAGTATTCAACTTTCAAAACCCCAAAACTAAAATGAAAGCCAGAAAGAAAGGGGAGGGGGAAACATCAACAGAGATAGGAACGAAAAGGACAAAAGAGTTCAAAATAGAGAGAAACAAAAATGAGGTACAATAACTTAAGAACTAGGAGTAAGTACATATTCAAGATTTCAGTGTTTTGAGGTTATCCTAGTAGATTAACATGCTGCAAACCTTCACCAAAGGGACAAAAGACTCCAACTTTACAACACCCATGGCACAACTGAATCTAGAAACGAAGAAGGAAGAGAGGTACCTGATTTAGGTAGTTGTTTTGAGGTGTTCACTTATCTTCCCTACTGAACAGCCTCAGAATCACACACTGACGCTGAATCTGAGTCTTTTTCCTTGGCTCTGTCTTGTGTTTGTGCTGTTCTGCAACTGTGGTGGAGTAGCGTCCACTCAAGGGTCGCTGAGAGGGAGTGCTGTAACATAAATACCCTGTTCTGTTCTGTTCTTTAAGATTTTTGAATTTTTTTTGTCTCATTCTCAACTCTTCACCTATCATATTCTTCCACGTGTATTGTTATTTGGGCCCAATCTTCCGCCTTGGCCCATTAATACGGAGTAGAGCTCAAAGCCGAAATTTCCACTACTTGTTGTTTAAACTAGTAGATTAAGACCCTTTCTTTCTTTAATGATAAGATAAGATGGTTTGATCAATATGATCAGTCCAATCAATTCCAAATAATAAAATAGTACTAATAAGTAATCATAAGGTGTATTTAGGATATTAATTAAAGAATTAAAAAAATATTTATTGTGTGGATGATAAAAAAAATTATGAACAATCAAATTTTGTCCATCTTAATAAAATTTAACTTTTTTTTAATTATTTATCTAATGTTTTAAGGACATTGATTAGTATTTATAATAATTAGATGATGTTTGAAAATACATGAAATTGAGTAGATCTGGGTGTTGGATCATGGACTAGACTTAGAAACGTGATGGAGCGTGCACTACAATTACAAAAGAAAAGTTTCTGGTGCAACGGTCACAGACAAACTTCTAGTACGCACGCTGCTATTTTAATTCTGGCTAAATGATTTATGGGATTTTTTTTTCAATTTACTCTTTTATTTTTAAAAAGTTTAATTTAATTTTTTTAACAGTTTATTTTTTTAAGAATTATTTCGTCATTTATCTTTTTTTTCAGTTTCATTTATTATTTTTTTCAATTTAATTATTTTATCTATTTACAATTAACGTTGTTAATCATTTAAAAATATTTTTTTCTTCTGTTTTTTCTCCTTTTTTCGCTTCATTTAGAAAAGTCATTCTTAAATAATTAAGGATGTTAATCTTAAATGGATCAAAAGATTTAAAATTAAACAAAAAAAGATAAATAATTAAAATAAATCTTAAATTTTTTAAAAAATAAAGAATAAAAAGAATATTGACTTTTAATTTCCATTTCGGAATTGCATTCAGGATTTTGGAAAAACTTGTACTCGCCCAAATTATGCGTGATTGAAGGAATCAGTTGGTCAATTATATTCCACAAAGAATGTCAACGTTCCTTTGGAGTGTATGTGTGTGTGATAAATAAAAAAGAAACTTATATTTTTAGCTAGAAATAAAAAATATTAATATCAGAATCACTTGCTGTAAACAAATATCACAATTACTTAAATTCGTGTTTATAGTTAGAGTGATAAGTATTAAACATCTTAAATACAATTACATTGAAAGTTAAAAAATCTTAATCATAAAAAAATAATTATTTTTTTCTATCAGAAAGTCTCAAACACAAATATATTCAGAATATTTTTCTTTATGAAAATATATTTACTTTTTTAATATGTAAAAAGATTAATATACGTACATATATAACAACTAATAAATATATAAAAATTTTCATTCTTTCATTTCTTTTCTTTTTGAGGATGAAAATTTACTTTCTTTGGTGATCAACTTGACACTATTCTCTCTCCCAACACTTGCTTAAGCAGCAAACCTTAAAAAAGTCTATTTTTTAATTAAATTTTAAAAAGAAAAAATCTAACGGATAACTTACAACTAACAATAACATTTTATTTATTTATTATATATTTATAAAAATTTAATATGTAAATATTTATAATATTTTATTTTAGTATATAAAACGACAAATTTAATTAACCTATTTTTAACATGGGTAATATTATATAAAATTTAAATAATTTTAGTTTTACTTTTTTTTTTCAATAATAATTGTAGTTATAAGTGCTATTAATAATATTCTAGAAATGATTCATATTTAAAAAAAAATTTTAATATAATATAATACTTTAATTATAGTATAATATTTTTATATTAATGTCAATAATATATTTTTAGGAGGGAAGAGATAGGGTCCAAAATAGATATAAATAATTTTCTTAACTTTTTAAATAAATAATAAAATTACACTTAAATTATTTATAGTAATACTTACATCTATATTTAATATTTGTGATCTTATTGATAAAAATAATACTAAATAATATATCATTCTATAACATAATTTATCATTTAGTAATTAAAATTAGTAAAAAATATTTTATTAAAAAATGTATAAAAATATTGAGATCCTAAAAAAATTGAAGACCTAAGACTCTTATAGGCAGAGTGGTTCAACTGTTTTGTTGAACCAAGAAAGGAACAAAAGTCCCTAAAAAATAGTGTTTTTATGCTAGATTAGATTAGTTATTTTTTTCCTACAAAACAATTAATAGATGTAATAATCCGGTTATATTAGAGAAAATTAGTTGAAAAACTATTTATGTCTATCAAAACTAGTTATTGAAATAACTTAAAAAATATAAAATTATAAAAATATAATAAAATCATGATTTATTTTAAAAAATAATAAAAAATTGATAAATATATTAAAAATAAAAGAAAAGAAAATAATCAAAATAAATAATTTTTTCATTTAATAAAAAAAATTAAAATTTACTGAAATGTCTTGATCAAAATAATGTGTTTTTTTTTTTAAACAAAGCCAATTTAATATATAATATGTAAAAGGCACAAACGATGCCCAGACATATACAAGAGTGTGTGAGGATCAATACACATGTATACCATATACCCCTCATGGTTAACACATATTAACATGAAAAAGATTTAAGTATATGATAACCACTTGACCTATTCTATATAAGGCAACAAAAAGATAGTATATTGAACTGTGAAGCACCAGTAGCAGCTCTAGCAAGGTCTCCCGAGACTGCATCAAATATAACAATAATAAATGCAAAGACAAGCCACTGCAAAACAGATTCCAATAACCGCGGCCTCATAAATGGTGTTCCTTGCATGTTGAGGAGCATACCAACCATAACTGAATGACGAGGTTACCATCACAAGAAAATGCCAGCACACATGACAGGCTCAAACATCAAAGGAAATGTTCAAGGATCAGCAAGATTCAACATTCGTGTATTGCTTCCCGAATACAAGCTTTGGTGTTCAAGTGCCACTGCATGAATGAACCCATCAAGTTTTTCAGCCAGAACCAAGAGAAGAATTTGATATCTTGGATGGCTTTTCTGCAGATCAAATATGCCTTCTTTGAATACACAATTATTTCTAATCTTCCACATATTCCATGCAGTAGAAGCCCACAAAATCTTCCTAATCATGCCCCCTCTTGTAGATGATAGAGATCCGTTATGTTGCTTGAAATGCACATCAGCTATATCCGGCAAGACAGTAGATTCTCCCAGCCACTCAAAGCAAAACCACCAGACCTGGTACGTGGTCAAAGGATTCACCGGTCCAAAGACAAAGGGGCCACAGAGATGATGGCAGAGACACCTTTCTCGATCCTCATCAAGTTTAAGCCAGATGGTAAGCTATTGTCTAAGGCTCTTCAAATAAAACATTGTACTTTTGGAGCGACTTTCAAACACAATATCTCAGAAAACATTTCATCGTTCACACCCCTCCCTGTACGTTGCTTTTAGTTTTCTCTGTAGCTCTTCTTTTAGGACCTCCTCCCATACAAATCACGTTCTCCTCCATCTCAAATCCCATTTCCATTCTCCGTTCTCCCATCTTCCCATGTTGTGAATAGTTGCTTGTTGTTGAAGGGATAGGACAAATAGTCTAGGGTAAATCGAAGGCAAGATTATGATCATCTAGCCAATTATCATTCCCCCCATATTTCACTTTTATTGTGAGACAAACCACGATGAAGGCTCTTGACCACCACAAATAGCACATAAATCGGACTATTGTTCTGCCATTACGTTTGTATTTCAAGTGATCGATAGTTACTAAAAAAGAAATCTATTAACAAGTGAAATTAGTGGCAAAAGAAAGAAGAGTTCATTTTTCATGTATTTTTTTAATAGAAATTTCTTGTATTATTAGTGTAATGTGATTTAAGATAACTTTTAAGATAATGATTATAAAAGTTAATAGATTTATCTATAATATAAACATTCTTCATATTCATTCATGTTCAAATTAAGAGGACCAAAAAAGAGAGAGAAAAGAAGACCAAATTTTAGAGATAAAGTAGCTTCAAAATTGAATAAGAAAAAGTAGCTTCAAAATCTTTCTCAACAATCAAAGCAAAGAACTCAAAATCATGATCGTCGACATTACTAAAATTCTTTAAATAGTAATGAACAATAACATAGTCTCACATTACATAGCTAAACAACGACTTTCGACTCAGCCAAAGCATAAAAACTGGAATTGAATACAAATAACCTAACCCTCTAAATGAACAATGGACATATATGGCTTGACAATCATGGGCAGCACGTAAATCTTCAACTCTTCTAATCCAAATTAATAACACTGTAACAGTGAAAATGTGCCTGTTGTTAGAAAGGAGGTGGCATGCCTGGGCCTGGGCCGCGTCGACCACCAAAACAATCTCGGAACAACCAACAACAGCACAAGCAGTAGAAGCTGCATTTCCCAGTTACCATGAAATAAAATTTAGAAATCAGCTCCAACATGTGAAATCATTATTGATTAATAAATATGCACGGCCAAAGTTTCATCATGTTATGCACCGAATTTTTTTTAGGTTTAATTACTCTTTTGCTTTTCTGTAGTTACTACAAGAATTTTCCTATTTCATTTTAATTTCTATAGTTACAACTTTTTAACTCTTTTAGTTCCCACATCAAGTTTAGACGGACGCCATTTGATACTGCAGGCATGAACAACATTCATCTCAAATGTATTAGACGATATTTGACGGCAAGAAAGGATAAAAAAATTACAATTATATAATAGCCCAAATAAAATGTGTTAAACTATTAGAACTAAGAAGAAAAATTCTCTCAATTATAAGGATGAGAAAGGTAATTAAACCTTTTTTTCAAAAATAAAATGTTACTCACCATGAAGATACAACGTTGCATAGGCCATCTGCACATCCACCGAAAAACCCACCAGACCCAAAGAAACCAGGTCCTCCCGGGCCTGGACCCCAGCCTGGCCCACCAGGCCCAGGACCCCAACCAGGTCCACCAGGTCCACCAGGTCCACCAGGCCCAGGACCCCCTGGTCCACCAGGTCCCATGTTAATTGGCTACCTCTGCAACACCGAACACCACACTCACCGAGAAACGAATAAACGACTACTGAAGTTTGATTCGAAAAAATAGAAAGCTTGGGTTTCAAACATATTCCACCTGCTCCTTCTATATGATGTGTGCTTTTATGAACACAATGCTACAAAGGTGGCTCCTATTTAGATGATGTAACTTTCAACATGTACAACTTCCCTTCTTGGCTAAGTGATAGATAGAACTGCACGTTTTACAAATAAGCCAAAACTGTAAGTCAATTCCATGCTTAGCTACCTTTCAAACCTACGAATCAAACCAAGATTAAATTAAGAACATATATATGTTGCTAGGGAGAACAGTTGCTCGATAAATATCCCTTTCAATTTCAAATAAGTTACGTATGTCATTATGATTTGCGTAATGTATAGCATACATTTATAACTTATTCGAGTAGAAGTGAATTAAGAATCATGTTTAACAGTAAGTTTTAGTGTTTTGTTAATTTTTAGATATTTCAAAATCCATGTTTTGGATGAAGATAAATAATTTTAAGAAAAGAGTATATAGAATTATAGATGGATAGATAGACACTATAGATCTTAGTTACAAACTAGTTTATTGTTTTTGAAACATAAATAATATGACACGTTTTATTTATATCTTATATATGTTTTAACTTTTAAGCACAAAAGTACCTTTTGGCATAAAGAATCTTAACAATGTTAATTTTACTTTTGTAATTTTTATTTTTTTACCATGAAAAAAATTGAGTTTGCAGTGAAAATAAGTAATATTGAGGAAAAAATTACACAATTTCGTCGAATAGAATTAATTTTTTATATATGAATCATAAAAATTTAAAAATATAATTGTATTTACGCTTCAAACACAATTCTACTTTATCATTGAAACAAAGTTAATTCATATCAGCTCACATTTGAAATATAAATCCTAACACAAATAAATTTTTGTAATAAAAATTAAAAATAAATTCACTATTATAGTATAAATCTAAATCTCTATTCTTAAGTTGTGTCCTAATAATCTCAATTTTCGAAAGTGTTTTTACTTTTTAGGAACTTTAGGATGTATAAAAATCAATTCCACTTTAATTTTGAATTTGGATGTACTATATCAAATTAAAGATATTTTTTAAAAGATAAATTGAATGATGAGATGTAAACTTTCCCAATCCTATTTTTTTAGTGTGATTGTTAAATTTTGAATTCTGACACACAATATCAATTAAAATACTTATTGCAGTTAATTTTATATTTAAAATAATCAATTATTTTAAAAAATAGTAAGAGTCGTTTAAAAATTACGCTATTAACACTTTTGATCGTGTATCTTAATGTTTATTTCTTTACTAAAATCATATTAAGCTTGTCATTTTAAACACAATTCCATTGTGTATTTCCATTGTCCAACAAAATCAGGATTATGTTAGTGCATTTTTTCAAGGAGATATTTTGGAATAAGTCTAAAAGGCACCCACATGGGTAGAAGTGGTAGTGCTAATAGGAATACCCTTTTGAATTATGTGCAGTTATTTTGTTGAGCTAAAGGCCCTTGATATTGGCCCCCTTTTTTTTGTCAGTGAGTTTGTGACGGGCTCTTACTTGAAAGGGGGGAAATTTGAAAAAGGGCTTTGATATTTTTTTAAAATTTTTTTTCGAAGAAATAAACTTTTTTCACTGATAAATATTTTCAATTCAGAGTTTCAAAAATTCATTCCCGATTCATTGAGAATGAAATGGATCCTAGGAAATGCAGAGCCAAGAAAGAAAATCGTAAGAGCTAGTGAAACGATAAAAGAGAGAACAAAAACCTAAAATGAAAAGAGAGAGAGCCTCAGATTAGCATTTTGGCACATTCTTCATCGCAATAACAACCCGTGTAGCAATACACGGTGCGCAGAAATGTTGTCGCAGCTCGTGCCAATAATTCATTCATCACCAGCTACTCCTCAAAATTCGACTCACTCTTTTATTTTAAACAAAACAAAATCCCCTCCTTCCTTTCTAGATTTCATAATCCAATTCATTTGCAACAAAATACAACTCTTGCCATGAAAAAATGCAAAATAAAAGAGAAATTTCTCCAATCTGAGTCTTTCAACTCGCAACGATTGCGAATTGCAATTAACGGCCAAGTCAATTAGGGTTTCATGACATTGAATTGAAGCTCTGTCTGTCAGGCAGGTGCGCCATCTCCGGCCCACATTTTACACCGAAGTCATTATGGGTCCATTGAAAAAATTAAACTTAATGGACCTACGCAGGCCCATTAGCTCTGGACTTTAAATCTTTTTTTGTGTGCTTTTACAAACAAGTGAAAGAATAAATATTGGTTTTTATATAAAAAAAAAATCATTCACTCAACATTTTTAAGCAATCGAATGCATAATGAATTTCATAGTCAGGCAATGAGTTTAATTACCGGTGATACTAATTAAAATGCTACTTTTCTTATTTAAGTAACAAATCCATCACCATTTTTTGTTGTAGAATCTATCATTTTATATTTTATGTTATTTTAACTTAACTAATCATAACAGTTTATACAAAAGAATGAAACTATAACTCTTACTTTAACATATTCATTTATATTTTTTTACCTTCTCGTTGTGTTCTCCATGAAATGTTGAATGGTATGAGCAGCAGATAGGTCTATTAAGAAATTATAATGGACCTTCGGTGTTGGTTGAAGACTTGAAATTGCATAAACTTTCGACTTTTCCAGAACTTACTATCAATCCACTTGACTACTAATCTACTATGGCATGCTTGTCATCCTCACCACTTCATTCAATAAAAAGAGAGAGAGAGAGATTCATGGATAGTGAAAAGGATGTGTAAGGAGCAAATAAAATATAAACGCTCATTAATTGTTTTTAGACTTGGCAATGACCCACTTCAATTAAAAAAGAAGATCCATGAGAGAGTTGAGAAAAGGAAAGCGAAGGTTCTTGACGTCCATCCATCCCACATCGTACCAACAAAGATTTATGGCGGCACTTCGGGTTTTCCAATTAATATCAAACAGTTGTTGTACTTGGCCCCCAAGACTAAAAAGAGAAAATAAAACAAAAAATGGAACTTATGTTCAAGCAAATCTATGTAGGATTATATTAAAATCCCAAATGTTATTTTGGTTCTTCTCGTTAAAGCAACCTATATGATTTAAGAACAAAATGATGGCCTAGGCCATTCATTCAATCCGAGTCAGATGGAAACAAAATTAGTGAACAAAACTGGAAATGCGATTGTGGAAAAAAGTTGAGCTTTCACTTTGGAAGTGAATCTAGTGCAGGGCTTATTACGAAGAAGTCAATATCACCAGAAATGGTCCCCAATAGACAAAGGTTAATAGAGTAGTCCTTGGATGACAGGAGGAGTGGTCCTCTTCACCATTGGTTCATGAATCAGGCGTTATAACCATAAACTAACACCAAGTTACGAATTTAAGAAGATGGAGAAATGTGACATTGCATTCACCTCAAATATTTATCTACATAATACACAAGTCTCCAAAGGTAGCAGAATAGCCAAGGGGAAAAAATGTGACAGCCAAGAAAAGGAAAGAAAAAGTGCAAGAAAAGAGACCTAGAGGCAGAGAGCTAGCTAAAAACCGAAGAGCGTCCTAACCCGTCAATATTTAAAGGATAAATCACTTTCCTTTGTCTTTAGATGTGTTAAGAATTGTAATATGACTTGTCATATACAAGTCCATCAAACTAAAAATATTTTAATCAAAACCTTGAAATTGCTACTCGTTTTATTTAAATCTACAAATTTAACTACTATCTATCATTTTGGTTTCTGAAATTATGTTATTATATTATCCCTTAATTCACATTATTTATAACAGCTGGAGTAATATGATTGGCACGTTACCATTTCATAAACCTTTTGAATTTTCTTAGTTTAAAAAACTAATCGTGTGTTTAGATATGTAGCTTCTGCGTCTTTTCGGAATTTGGCTAAAATTTGGAACGTACGTACATTAAAAATGTCATCCAAAAAGCATGTTAAGGTTATTGCATTTAACACTGTCAGAGACAAATAAGTGATTTGCCCATATTTAAAACACAATAAACACTTTTTAAATTCTGGATTCAAACATAGAAATTAACATATATGGCAAAGTGTGTGTTTGCTTAAGCTTCAAGGGTCATTCTTCAATGCAAAATCACATGTAATGCGAATACAATTATTAATTGATTTTTCGATTCATGCTTAGTAAAAATGAAACACATGAAAAGGAAATTCAATATAATATCTTTTATCAAAAATAAATAAATGTTAGTAATACACTTTCTAATATTTTCTTTATTCATTTCAGTAAAAATTATAAAATTATAAATAAGACTTATTAAATAAAAAGTTACACCTACTTGAAAAAAAAAATACTGCAATTAAAGCATATTAATAAAATGCCCACAAATCCCAATATCATGCATGCAAGTTAGAAAATTGATGGATTTACACTGAAACAGACTAACTTGACCCAATATTGTACATCCAAGCCTAATATTCTCTTACTAGTAGTTTGTTTATAAATTATTCAAACACAAGTTAGCTAATGTCAAGCAATGTAATACTACTATTTACATTTTTTTAAAATAACTATATTAATAAAGTATCATGCCCATCCAATCCAGTGAATCCACCTCACGTACTGTTGAACCTTATGAACCACAGTGGACTTCAATGAACAGAAAAGCTTCACAGAACCATGATAAATGCCGCAGAAAATTCATAAGCGAAATTGATGACTCGAAGCTAAAAATTTAAATTTCTAACATCCTTTCCTTTTCATGTTTTGTTTTCATTATTTCCATTCTTTTAAATTTTTGTGTGGGGGAATGGATCGTGGTGGGGGAGAGGTGGAGATTTGAGAGTCGCTTATATTTATGCGTGGTCCCAACACATACAATTATAATAAATGATGTTACCCATTAACTACTTTATGTACCACACATAATGTGGTCAAACTAGGAAGATTCAATACCACTTCTCACTACGTCTTTCAGTTGTGGAAAATGATAGTATATGTATATAATTGCTAGCAATATATTTCATAGCAAATTAGGGAGAGATTGGAGATGAGCTGACTCGTTAAAACAAAAAACAACGTATGATCCAAATAATTCCTCTTAATGCTTGTTGAACATTGGTTCTAGCGATAATTATTTAATATTATTAGTTAGAGTGTGATCTCTGAAGTAATTTTATATAAAAAAAATGTCTGTAATTAATATATTTTATTTGTTCTGTTTGGAATATAAAAAAAGTTAGATCCACGAAGATGCTAGCTGAATGGATTAACCCACATATTTTGAAATTAAAGTCCTTTTAATGTGGGATATAGATTAGGAAACTACGTACATACAAAGAACTAATTGAAGGGGGGGAAAAAAGCATAAAGGGATTGAGATGTAAAATTAAATGGTGAAGTGGTCAAGCAAGGGAACGAAGCAGGGCAAAAGTGAATACAGTTTGGTGTACCTCATCATCCGAATTGTCAAAGAATGTGCAAAAGGATTGACTACGGGACATTAAGCGTGCCAGATTTAAATCTGTCATGTAGTGGACAAACTAAGAATAAGCTTTTAACCTTTGGGAAAAAGACTGGCCATTGAACATGGGTTGGGTGGAGGCATGCAATGCATGGTGCTACTTTTGTAATATAGCATAGCGGTGCGGTGATATCCTAGAGGGAGAGAACCTAGATTTTTTTATAGAGGTCATATTGCAAAAAATCAAATTACGAGTATTTCATATTTCAATTCTAAATCACTTATTAATTTGAAATAACTTCACATCAATTAATTAATTCATAAGGTGGGTGGTTGAAAGAGCAACTAAATACTACCCGGCCTTGTGTTTCTAACATTTTTAAGAAATGACAATTTTTTTGAAAATCATAGCTTTTGATTGTCCAACAGCTGAGATAAACCTGATTTGGATGGAAAAAATAATTCGGTTCTTGTCAGAGTAGCTAACGTTTAAGAAAAAAATCATCAGCTAATCGAACCTTGACCACTTAGTTTAATTGATTGAGGAAGAACAATTTCAACGTGTGACTGAAGTTGGGTATGTACATGTACATTGTTGCCACTCTAGTACAGTTTGCGCTCTCTTATGAGTTATCACCATGGTATGGGTTCATTGCACATTAAAAGCAAATTATTTGCCGGGTTATTCTTTTTCTACTTGGGGGTGAGGTTGATTAGGTTAGGTGTATATATATCATGTCCTCCTTTTTTGACTTGCTCAGAACAGAAACAAGGAGCTGAAAAAAACTGACGGAATAAGCTTCTTCTCTTTTACATACAGAGCCATTAGAGAAATGGGTCCATGGGGGCCCTACTATAGCCAGTACTAATAGATACCTCTCACATGCATGCAGACACCGGGAGCGAGACACAAACAAAGAGATAATGACCACCAGTTAAAATTTTAGTTTTGTTATGTAGTTTGATTCCTTTATTCTATGTATGCTATGCGTTTAACAAATTTCCGCCCCCTAATTTTGACGATTTGCGCCGAAATCATTATTAACAACCCTTGAGTTTGTTAATCTTGTCACGAAAGTTTTAGTGTTTATTCAAGGTACAGGCATAATTAATTCCTCGAAAACTAAATTAATTAGAGATATTGAACTGTAAGACTTTAAACTCAACGTGAGAAGCATGTGTCTGGTTAAAGGGATGAATAAATAAGTATTTAAAGGATTAAATAATAAATTGGTAAAAGATGGATCAGTTTCTAAACATAAACAAGGTGTCCGTCTTGATATAAGACTATAAGAGTATTCACTCTTTCCTTATAATATCCATCACTTATATAAAGAGATTAGATGGACAATTGATATAAAAAAAGAGAGGGAGAGAGATTAGATGGACAAATTAAATAAGTGAAATATTTCATTATCTTTCAAGCAAATCAAAGCCACATTAGAAATTATATAAAGCACTTGTTAAGGTAAAAAGTATGCTGTTTTAAAAAAAGGAAGTATAAAGTATGTGTTCCTTTTAAAGATGGTGAAAAACTGTAAATCACGAATGTTTAAGATCTTATGAACATTTTTAATGCTATCAATTTATGATATTTATTTTGGATATTTTATCTTATATTACAAAATAATTTAAATGTTTTTTAGTTATTATAAAATAATCCTTATATAAAAATTTCTTTAACTTTCATTCCTCGAAAAGTAAAATTTTGTTTTTGTCCATAATGCAGATTTCTCTTTTAATTGCTTGTGTGTTTAACGAAAAGTCAATTGACCATCCTAGATAACACCCATTAATAAATGTTATATTTTTGTAATATAAGATAACACCCAGCATGTGATATTTTTTAAAATTGTAGATTTTTAAAATAAATGTTATTTATCTACCTTAAAATGAAATTTAGGGACCAAAATTAGTATATAAATTCAGATTTCATAGGGATGAAAAAAAGTATTTTAAATGGACGAAAACTAAAATTTACTCATTTTATATGTACTAAAAACAATAATGGTACATTTTAGAGAGATGAAAAATAAATAATTTTTTATAGGGAAAAAAATCAAAACATAATTATTTTATAAAGACTAAAACAAGGTCCAACGCACTTGATAAATAGTTCAATTTCTTAAGCATACTAACAAGTGACACGTTTTTAATTTCCTGATCCTCATATGAAAAAAAAATGTTGGAATAAAATATACATTTAGGCTTTGAAACAATAGTCTCATGATTTTTTAGCTATAAAAATATCTTATTTTTAGAAAAATAAATAAATAAATATTTCCCACAGAGTCACGTATATTTTTAGAAAAATATCTTATTTTTTAGCAGCTCTTGCATAAATTTTCTCTAATGATATGAAAAAGTTAAGCAACTAATACTTTTATAATTTTTTATTTATACTTTGTTTCACATTAAAATATTAATTTTTTTTATTAATACATATAAAAAATACTTTTATGATTTTTATTTGTAAGAAACATTACAGTTTTTCATTACTGCTAATCCTACAATATGGAATTTATGATTCTATATATAATATGAATTAGGAATATATTTAAGTCATATGACATATTACCAAACTAGGATATAATTTGAATAAATTCTCAGAATTAAAAAAGTCGTGATTACGAATGAAAACTTCAAAAATGAAGTATTAAAACTGAGTGACGATTTTAAAAATAAAGTCGTGTTTCGTGAATATTCCCACCCAGTTCACTTTGCTTTACTTTAAGTGTCATTTTGTTCCAATGTAAATTTGTTAAAGCCACCCAACGTACGTGTTCTTCCAAGGAGTGGAGTTTGTTGAAACTTCAATATATATAGTGGTCAATTATCTTTTGCAGCTGTATCGATCTTGTGCAGTTCTAAATACGACTTTCTTTTTTCATTCTTCCCTCTGGAGTGTGTTTGGAGGTCAACAAATGTTAGCAACATTAATTTCCGGCTTGATCTCAAGAACCATCCTTGACCTTCGATTTTGAGTTTCTTTATGAAAAATATTACGTACATTAGTTAAGGATGTATTACTGTATTAGATTTTTTAATTGCATGGTAAACGTATTACGTATGCAGATGGGAGATAGAGGTGCAAAACTGAAGGGATTAAACTGTCACTAATGATAAGATAGAGACCCTTCCACCACTGAAAAAGCCATTTGACATACACATAATAAAAGAACATAGCTTTCGATCACGTGCACCTAATCTCCATGATTGGCTTCACTTTCATTTGAGCTGCAAATTATGGTCATCCAATACTTCTAAGTTTTTAATGGGCCAATCAACAAAAGTCTTTATCTTGATATTGCCTTGCTATTCAATCCACACCCCCAACTGTTTTTTATTACTTAAAGCAAATTTTTACACGGCTTAATTTGCTAAACTTATTAACGATAACGTTTTGTGATGTAAATGACTAAAGCTTTCGTTACACTTAGAAAGTTACATGCGAATAATAGGTTTAAATATATTTTAGTTTATGTAAGTTTAATATTTTTTTTTCTATATAAGTTTATTTTTTTAATTTTCGTTTCTATAAGTTTGTATTTTTTTAATTTTAATCTCTATAAGATATTTTACTCATTTTTAATTCTTATAAATTTTTATTTTTTGAATTTTGGTCCTTGCAGGCTTGAACTTTAATTTTCATTTCTATAAATTTTTGAATTCTTATAAATAAAAAAATTATAAATTTAAAGGGACTAAAATTGAAAAATACAATCTTATAATGACTAAAAATAAACAGAAAAACTAATGGGAACAAAAATTGGAAAAATGTCTAGTTACAATTATTAAAATTAGAAAAATGAACTTGGATGAACTAAAAATGAAGAATGTTAACTTACAGAATCCAAAAACATATTTAAATCCCAATAAAATTTCACCTCCTCCCTAAAATTACATATTATAAAATACAATTAATTTGAAGATTTTGTCTTGTTATATTTTTTTTTAGTGTAAATCACATGCATCATTTATGAAAAACAATTTTATTTGAGATTTGTTGAACTATTATAAGAGACAAATTTTCTATACAAGTATTTTCTATACAAGTATTTATAATATCATTTATGAACTTCTAAGTATTTAATGAGATTTGTTGAACTATAGTTACAATCTAACCCCAAGCAAATGCAAAATCTAGCTACCTATTCCCATGGATAACACCAAAATGCAAGATGGAAAAAAGAAATGGAAGAAAGGAGGAAGGAGAGCCCCTTTTCTTTCAAAGGAATGATTTTTACAAGCTAAAAACGTGTTACTCACAAATGAGTGTGAAATCTATTTATACAATCCCAAAAAATCTACATTTTAGTGAAGATTTGCTTAAACAAAAAAAATTAGAAATTTAGCATATTTTTTCAATTTTGCAATTCTGCACTTGTGTCTCAATTCAGCTTAAGCCAAAAACTATTTGACTTGAGCTTATATCTCCTATGCAACTTAATTGCATCTATCCAAAAAGGAGCACTTCAACTTAGGCCCTCATTTCCTAACTTGAGCACACTTAAGCTATATTTTTCACTTCAAGCTTTCACAAAAATTTGCTCCAAATTACAATTCAATTCATTTCAAATTTCTAAATAATTCATCAATAAGCGCATATAACCTAGCAAAATAGCAAAATGACAAGTTAAAGAAAAAATAACAAATTCACAAATTAACATAAAAAAGGCATATGCAAAGTCTAAAATAAGAAAAAATATGAGATAATTATTTAAATTCACATCTCTCATATAAGAATTTTTGACAATTATCAATGCTCGAGTCTTATATTGGACTACTAATCTACTAATTCTCATGATTCGGACAGAAAATACTTTTTTTTTAAGAAAAAATCCAATTCCACATATAATTTAAAAATATTTTCTTCTTCTATAAGCTTTTCGTGATATTTAAATCTTCGTTATGATTCATTCTAACTCTAATAACTATGTATTTTTATAATGGAAAATGTCGATTTTTTTAATTGACACGCCCTTTTGAACTTGATTCAATAAGATTATCAAGTACAATAAATCTCTCTACTAAATTTTAATGTAGTTTGTATCTTGATGGAAATTTTAATTCAAAAACTTGTTAAATGAAAGTAGTCTCCTACGAGCTAATTTGCATTATTACGCTTTTAAATAAACTAATTGCACGTTTTAATGAAAAATCGAATAATAACACGCAAATATTTATTTTCTCATTTGGCAATTAATACATTCTCAAATGAACACTAGTGTAAGAATCTTTTTTGGTGGAGTCACTAGTGTAAGAATCTGAATACAAATTTTGTGTAGATGCATGAGTATAAAATTTAAATAAAAAATGTTTTAAAAAATTAAAGTTATATACTTTTGGGGAATGGTTTGATGGCATTTGTGGAAATTGATCGAGCATCTTGGTGTTAAGACAAACTCTTTCAAAGAATTTTTTTTAGTGGAACTCTCTCAACCGATAATTTTAAAGTAACTTTCTTACGATTATTTATTGAAAGAAAAAAAAAATGTCTTTCAAGATATGTATGGTCAAGGCCATTAAGACGATGATGATTGATCCCTGACAGTTCATGAGCGATGGCCATGGTTTGTTGAAGGTTATTGGACAATTGGCCTGCAGGCCTAGGGCACTTGGAGTTAGAAGAGAGAGACAGTCCATTCTTCAGTCACATTAACTTGACCAGCACCCATTAAAGAAGGCACACTTAATCCCATCATTGATTGGAAAATACGATTGTAACGATATATGCCAAAGAAAGAAGCAATGAAGAGACAATTCTGTCTAGTTGAATCCATAGTCTATGGATCCTACTAACCATAGAGCAACCTTACTATTAAACCACGATGTACTAAATTTTGATTACCATAGAAATTGTAGGAACATCAAAATTTGCATTTTCATCCAAAATAAAAAATTCTAACATGTTGAGTTGGCCAAATATAATGTATACCAACTAAATAAATCTAGTTTTTTTTGCAAACCATAATGCATATCTACTAAATAAAATAGGTAGCAAATCATACAAGAAAAACGTGAAACAAAGGCTGCTAGTTTTGATTTTTGAATAGGATCTTGCTATTATCAAGCATCAACAATAGGACCTGGATTTAGAGGATCTGTAACGCCTATATAAAATCAATAAATACACCCACCTCAAGTATATAATCTGGGTAGATGATGAATTGTGAATTATATATGGATCATTCTGTTAAGGAGATTGTGTTGTTGTCTGCTGGCACAGTTCCTGAATGTGCCTTTGCCTTCTATTATTTGATCAGCATGTGTTCCGGCATGCTTTCCGCTCTATTCCCATGGATCCATGCTTCTTCTTCTTCTATCTCCTCCTCGCATTTATTTCGCTTCATTTATTTATCTTCTTTCCAATCCTTGACATTGGATGTGCCACTTCACGTGTAGAAGTTAACACAATCATAAAATCTAAATAAGTTTATTTAAATATTTGTGGTGTTATTTTCAACAAAAAAACATTATATATATAATTTATTATTATTATTATTATTTTAAATTCTGAAGTTCTATCGTTGACAAAAAATAGTGAACCTCAGCCATTAAAGCCACAAACCAAAAACAAAATTTCAAAACCAATCCTATTCCGTAAAATTCAAACTTGTTCTCAAATTTGACGCTATTTTAATTTATTTTTCTCGGTGTAATTGTATAAGACTGTTTTTTTTAATACTTCATATACGTTTTAATTAATTTTGTTTTCTTCTTTTGTCAGGTTCTTTTTTTTGACAGATTGTCAGATTCATTTTTTAAGTCGATAAAATTGGAGGGTACCTTAAACAGTACTATACGAAGCAAGCATATACTAATATTAAAGCTGAAGGCAATTTAATTCCACTCGAGGGAGAGAGAGAATCCCGGAGAACCGTGCGTGGGCTTAATATTAAACTCATTAGATTAATTATCTCAATTCATTAATGCGATTTTAAAATCATAAGCTCGATTTCTTGACCAAAAAAAAATGTTGAACTATACGTGCAAGACAACTAAGCTCCCGCTTTACTATTTTAATACAAATTATTGGAGTTCATAGTTCAAACACAAAAAGAAAGAGATTAATGAAGTGTTTGTTAATTCATTACCTAAGACCATAGGTTTTGAGCGGAACTCGTTTATAGTAATTATTTTTGGGAAAACTTTTTGCCGTTTACTAAAATAATGTAATAATAGTTTTGGAATTGATTTTGACAGTCAAAATCGTGATGTAATTGTAAAAAAAAAAAAAAACAGAATCAACAAAGAATTATTTCAATGTGACTGTGAAAAAAAATTGATTTCGTTTCACTGTGTCACGTATCCAAACACACACTTTCATCATTTCAAGAGGGAGAAGAAATGGCGTCAGGCTTTAGCTTTTGTTGGGATACGTGTGAGTTGTAATTGAACTACAATATACATATATAGACCGTACACTGTGAAAAAAGTTAAAATGAGCTTTGAGGATGAGGGAGAGAAGGAGAACTTTGATTGAGATGCAACGTGCAGGTTGTTTCTACTTTAATCGTTTCCATTACAAAGCCAACGGATTGCTCCCTTCTCCTCTTACTTCATTAACAAATGCTCTTTTAGTATTTAAATCTAAATGCACATTATTTTCATATAAAATTTTGGTAAATTACGTCTCGAGATTTATCAAATCAAAATCAAGACACACTTTAAAATTTAAAGTGTTTATATAAATGCTAACAAATTAGTTATTAATAAGATTTTTACATTGCCTGCAAAATTTAAACCCCCTTTTTTTTTTTTTTTATATTAGCACGATTTTTGTTAACTGAGTCTTTTGTTGACAAGATTAAGTACCTTCTAAAGGTATACATTTAATTGTTAAGCAAGCGCATAGTCTAAGTCTATACAATGAAAATACAAAACCAAGACTCGTAATAGCAAGTAATGAGCATTTAATTTTAGTTATCCAAGTTTTGATTGAAAATGAAAACTACTCCAAAATTGTTCGTTACCACGAGTAAAAAAGTAACCTTATTGAATGATATTTTAATGACATATTATAACTCCTTAAATTCTTTTTACTCACTTTCGTGTAGAACAATATATTTTCAATTGAATAAAGTAATTAAAAGACGATAAATTAGAAAAGTGAAAAACAACCAAAAAAATATTGATGTTTTAAATAAAGATGATAACACGAGTAATTTATTTAGGATTTGGTAAAAAAAAAAAAAATTTGGAAGTTATTTACAAAGAATTCAGTGTTTTTATCGTCATGAATATTTTCATTATTCTAGAAGGGTGAAGTGGCCATCATAGCCGAATTTTGAATATCTACGTTTTAGTAACAATGAGATGTTAATGTACAATTTATATAATTTAGATTAGATACTCCTAACTATTTTTTTATAGCTCTACCGATATGTAGTTAATAGAGTTAATTAGGGGAGTAGTTAGTCTATTTTTAAATTTAAATATATAAATGAAATATTTATATAATTATTTAATATTTTTAAATGAAATTTATTATTTTTAATTTTTTTGGATAGCAGACCTGAAATGTTAGCGCGTCAAAAAGTGAATTTTATAAATAATACTTCCTATAAGAAAAAAATAATCTTATATATTACACTTAAATATAAATAAATCTAACTAATTTTATTTTATTTTATGTTATCATTCTTAAAATATTATTTTTATTTAATTATAATTTAATTTTTAATGATTCTTCTTTATTTATGATAACAAATTCTAATAAAAGATATTTTACAAATAAATTTATTTTTGAAATTAGAAAAATCAAATGATATTAACTAATATAAATTAATTAATTTTTATTAAATGAGTTTAGAGGGAATACATTCCAAACACACGTGTGTATGTACAAAGGAGAAAAGAAGAGGTTGGTGCTTTGAATTCTATATTTCCTGCTTGCTTTGGAGGTAGGTTGAGATAATGGAATTCTTGCTATCTAGAAATAGAATTTGACTGAATATATACCAAGGATAAAAACCAATCAATCCTTGCCTTACTAAACTTGATTTCTTATTGGATATCGCCACTTGTGCTAATCAACTTTATAGAGAATTGCTTGTCAGGTGAGCTTAAGATAATAATATGATTTAACTAACCAAAGATCTATGATCAGCATCTACCAAAAAGGGGAAAAGAAGATCACGAACCAATACGGTAACTGGAGATATTTATATGCTATTCAGGGGTTTGGTACTCCAATAGTTTTGCACTTTTTTTAAATTTTAAGTCACCATCACACTCATCTAACAACCAAAAATACTTTTAATTAATTCTAAGATCCTTCGTTAGCGCCGATGAATAATAGTTTGCCTTTCCCTTCTCTATTCATTCCGTTTTTAAATTTTTGCGTGATTGACACTATACTTGTAAATATACAATTTATTTGCTATATGACTTCTACTTAATTAGAGTAATTTATAATTAGTTAATAGCTATATAAATTATATTTAGTTAATAGTAACTATCATAATATAATCATTCGTATATAAAATGTAACCTAAAGTTGAATTTTATTTCATAGGTTAACCATAATACCTTAATTGATGGATAGTATGTATTTTGACATTTGCACGATAAGGTCATTAATGCAGGCTGATTCGTACTGGTACCATAAGCATATGGTAAATAATGGCATGGATCATATTAGATTAGTGTGTATGGTGGCATTAATAAAGTGGACCTAGCCTTTTCTTTCGAGGGGGAGAGATGAGTGAGAAAAAAACAAGTTTGATACGAAATGTGTGAGAAACCGGAAACAAATATCTGACTGTTAGAAATCATAGAATGAAACAGTCACATATGATTGGACGGCCATGATGTCATGATTTCTAGTCTCCACTTCATATCATTCATTCCCTCTTAACACAAAAACTTTTTTATTTTATTTTTTCTCTCGAGAGTCCGAAAAACATACTATAATATCCGTGCATCGCGGGTGGTCCCCCCATCTCTTCAGATCCAGCCGTGCAACGCGAATCATGAGATTCTCTTCCACACCCACTTCGGTACACATGATAACACTTTACCAAACCCCCCTCCCTCCGCGATAAAATAAAACCCTGTCGGTCTTCCCATCCCCCGACGAGTCGCGAGAAAATAACAACGACATATAAGGAAAAATCTCGTCCCCATTTGGTCCACGGCTTTTACGTACACCCGTTTTCTGCGGCTCCTCTTCCATCCTTCTCACACCTCTCATCCAACGGCTCCTATCACCTCTCTCACCACGTGTCTCCTTCATAATTGCTCAGACACAAAACATCACCAGTTTCAGTAGTTCATAGTTCGGTTCGGCACCACCTCCTATTTAACCATGGTTAAATTCTAACCTTACCGGGCAGCATAAGCATAAACTTAAACTCCTTATCCGTCTTTCTCTCCCTCACATCACACATCACACATCACACAAACAGAGACACATTATTATTACATACTACCACTCTCGTAGTCTCGCTTGGTGTTAATGGCGTTTCAGATCTAACAGTGCAAGTGGTTCGGCGTGGTTGTTAGTGAGTTGGTTAAGCGACGGCGTTTGGTTGGGGTTAGTATTATGCAGAGAATGGCGTACACGTTTTCGTTTCCGGAGGAGGTGCTGGAGCACGTGTTCTCGTTCATATGGAACGAGAGGGACAGGAACGCGATCTCGCTGGTGTGTAAGTCATGGTACGAGATCGAGAGGTGGTGCAGGAGGAAGGTGTTCGTGGGGAACTGCTACGCGGTGAGCCCTCTGATGGTGGTCAAGCGGTTCCCGGAGGTGAGATCCATTGCGCTCAAAGGGAAGCCGCACTTTGCGGACTTCAATTTGGTCCCCGATGGCTGGGGAGGTTACGTCTGCCCCTGGATCGCCGCCATGGCTCGCGCCTTCCCCTGCCTCGAAGAAATCAGGCTCAAGAGGATGGTCATCACCGACGAGAGCTTGGAACTCATCGCTAAGTCCTTCAAGAACTTCAAGGTCTTGGTTCTCACTTCCTGTGAGGGTTTTACCACTGATGGACTTGCCGCCATTGCTGCCAACTGCAGGTTTCTTTCTTTCTTTCCTTTTCTTCTTCTCTCTTTTACTCCTAGTAGTGTCAAACGAAACGATACATTGCTGGAGTTTCTGGATTCTGATTGCTAGTGGAAAAGTAGGCAGCTATTGCTATTGCTATAGCTGCTGACGTGTTGTTCTCTTGTTGACGGAAGAACCTCAAGTTCGGATCTTTGCCTTTTGAGCGTCGTTTTGCGTTATGGTTAATGTGAACCACGGCACTCTCTGTCGCCGTTTTTATGCTCAGATTTGGCTCTTTTATGTTTCTCTTAAATCAAGTTTTGGATTTTAACTACGTCTTCGAGTTAGGACTTAGTAGTAGTTCTTAAGATCAGACGTTCAAATCGAAATTATGTTTTTTGAACTTTTTTATTTGTGAGTTTTTGGAACGGACGTTGTGGTGAATTTGAGAGACGTGTCGTTATTTTTTATTCGTTTTCTCAGGTGTATGTTAGATCCGTTTTCCGTGTGGTTTGTGTTGTGGTTGTGGCGCTATTTGTAAAAAATTGTGAAATTTTGGCACCGTGAGTATGGTTGATTATGGATGGCTAGTTATTTGACCTGTGATGTAATTATGGGGTTTAGATTTCGCAAAGTCTTGGTTTAAATGACTATTGTAAGTTTGCATTTCTTAGATTATTATATTACTGTTATTTTGCTGTTGTTTTTAATTTCACTTTCCTGCCATCGGGAATTGGGGTATTCAATACTGGCTTGTTAGGATTATTAAACTTTGAAGAGTTAATTTTCTCCGCTTATTAATTTCACTTGCATCCCGATTTTTTTTCTTTCTGTTTTTTTAAATTAATTATGCTGCTTATTAATGATTTTTTTATGATGTGACAATTTATTTTATGATTGATTGACAAGTTAACACAGCCTAAAAGTTTGAACTGACAGTGCATTTCAATTAAATCCATAGTTAAATATATTCCTGTATTTTTTCCGTCTATTCTTGTACGGAAACTTACATGTTTAGAGGGACGGACACTTTTTGTTTGATAACGGATTAGAGGCGGTGGTCTGAACCATATGGGAAAACTTTATATCAGTTTCTTCTTAGCTTTTGCTTTACGGTTGGTGCGTCTGTGTTGAATGGGATGGTATGCTCATATTGGGTTCGTTGCCTATAACGATGTTAAATGTTAAATTATGGCTCTGTTGTTCAATGTACAACATTTTTCTTTAAGAAACCCAGAGGATGCCAGTTTATGAACTGAAGTGTCTTGACACTGTCATTGATAAATCTCTTTACTGTGTGCTTGTGCATTGTAGGAATTTGAGGGAATTGGACTTGCAAGAGAGTGAAGTGGAGGAGGACCTTAGTGGGCACTGGCTAAGCCATTTTCCTGATTCCTATACGTCATTAGTTTCACTTAACATCTCTTGCTTAAACAATGAGGTGAGTTTATCTGCGCTAGAGCGTCTGCTTGGGAGGTGTCCCAACCTGCGGACCCTCCGTCTCAATCGTGCCGTGCCCCTTGATAGACTACCCAACCTACTTCTCCAGTGTCCTCAGCTGGTTGAGTTAGGCACAGGAGTCTACTCAACTGAGATGCGACCAGAGGTCTTCTCAAACCTGGAAGCAGCATTTTCTGGCTGCAAGCAGTTGAAGAGCTTGTCTGGCTTTTGGGATGTGCTCCCATCCTACCTTCCAGCTGTCTACCCCATCTGCTCAAGGCTAACATCGCTAAACTTGAGTTATGCTATTATTCAAAGCTCTGATCTTATTAAGCTTATCAGTCAATGCCCAAATTTGTTGCGATTATGGGTATGTATGATTTATATGATGTTTCCTTTATTTATTGCTTGTCCCATGTTTATATTACGCCTCTGATTCACTGTCTAGAGTGTCATACTATAAACTCTTGGCTAATTAAGGTGATTGCTACAGGTGCTGGATTACATAGAAGATGCTGGTCTTTATGCCCTTGCTGCATCATGTAAGGATCTAAGAGAGTTAAGGGTGTTTCCTTCTGACCCATTTGGTTTAGAACCAAATGTTGCATTGACAGAACAGGGCCTTGTCTCTGTGTCTGAAGGTTGCCCCAAGCTCCAATCAGTTCTATATTTTTGTCGTCAAATGTCGAATGCAGCCCTACATACAATTGCGCGGAACAGGACTAATTTGACTCGTTTTCGGCTTTGTATTATTGAGCCTCGGACTCCTGACTATCTAACCCATGAACCCCTGGATTCTGGTTTTGGGGCTATTGTAGAGCAATGCAAGGATCTTCAACGCCTATCCCTATCTGGTCTTCTTACTGACCGTGTTTTCGAGTATATCGGGACTTGTGGTAAGAAGCTGGAGATGCTATCTGTGGCTTTTGCTGGAGATAGTGATTTGGGACTTCATCATGTGCTATCAGGGTGTGATAATCTTAGGAAGCTGGAGATCAGGGACTGCCCCTTTGGTGACAAGGCCCTTTTGGCAAATGCTGAAAAGCTGGAGACAATGCGATCCCTTTGGATGTCCTCCTGCTCGGTGAGTTATGGAGCATGTAAGCTACTGGGTCAGAAAATGCCAAGACTCAACGTTGAAGTCATTGATGAAAGAGGACCTCCAGATTCAAGGCCAGATGATTGTCCAGTTGAGAAGCTTTATATATACAGGACTATTGCCGGGCCAAGGTTGGACATGCCTGGTTTTGTGTGGACAATGGAAGATGATTCTTCACTAAGGCTTGAGTGATCACGCTGTGGATTGAGCCAAGGAAATCTAATGCCACTTTGGTTTCTGACATCGATAATGGCAGGTACATGCTCAGTATGCAATTCTCTAGTGGATTTACTGTTGCCTGGCTTATATATATAGTTAGTTACGGCTTTTGGTTGAGCTAGGTAAAGGAGAGTACTCAGAAGGCTTGAGCTCGATTGCCATTCATTTTACACTTTGGCTGAGCTATGGGATGCCAATTTTACTGATAAATAAAGAGTCTGAAACCGTGTTGTTGTATGTGCGTTAGATACAGTTGTTATATTATTCTTCATACTATAATATTTGCGGGCTTCAATTTATTTGTATGTTAACTTTCTCTTTCGTATTAGGATGTTGGACACATTTGTCATTGTCACTTGTTAGCCTTCCCAATGAATAATGTTCGTATTCTAATGCAGCCAGCGTTATTAGCTCTTCGCAATTTTGATGCATTTATGTCCATTCTATGTTTGCTTGCTCGTTTGATTCAAAGTCACTCTAAGCTTAACACAATTGGAATTCACCATTGAGTTCCTGCGCGAATACCATGTTTAAACCATGCAATGGTTCTACTGTTATAAGAAATTTTTGTTGTCCCATAAAGTCGTAGGGGGTATTTTATTTGTTTCCATTGGACTATGACCTTATCTTAGATCATATAGAAGCTCCAAATCCTTATCGCTTAGTGGATTACGTTGTGTTTGGTGAAATCTCCCCTATAAGCATAAGAAAACTCTAAACTAGTATAACACCATACCTGTGAAGAAAGTAAAAAGGTAAGCTTGGCATATCAGCTCCTAACGGTTGAAACAGCTTTATTAAACCCTATAATCTATGTATAACTTTTCACTCAACTTTTAGTTGTTTCTGTTTCATTCATATGCTGCTCAATAAATTACATTACCAAAAGTATAGAATAATTCTCACAAACGAATCAGGTTTTATTCAATCTTTTCACTTTATTGCTCATACTTCACATATACTATACTAGTATTATTTTATGCCTACTGAATCGTAAGGTATCTAGTTCGTACGCCTTTTACCCAGCATTTAGGAGTTATGATTATGTTTTTACGTTAACAGCTTGCCAAATCCAAATGGAAGCAGTGTGTAAAAGGCTAAAAGCCTGCGAATGGATCTTTGGAGCTCTCTTCCACTTGAGAACTGGAGAGAATCCAGTAAGTTTTTACTTGCGGAGGAGAGCCATCAGGTTTCAGGTGGCTTTGGCAGGCTAATTAGTGAATGGCCCAAATTTTGTGGCACTGCCATTTTGAAAAAGCAAAAGAAATAAATAAGAAAGGCTACGCTAAAATGGCCTCCCTCAGGTGTGGTGACTTCTGCTTTTCATTCAATTTTATCGGGGAAAGAGAGGAGGAGAGCCTCGACTGGTGAGCCACGTGATAGATTCGGTAACATTGGATGGTGTCCCTAGCTTTTTTGCTTCCTTCAACTGCTCTTTTCTTTTCTACTATCCACCTGACAGTAAATAATAATAACAGTGACTCACTAATCTAATAATCTAATCAGAGAAAAAAGAAACTCAGATTATGTTCTAATCAAGTAGCCAAAAACCTTTGTTTAATGTACGCTAACATGTCAATTAAATTTCGGAGAAGAGGGTGTAATCAACAACTTTTCTTTTTAAAAAAAAGGAAACTGAAAATCAGTGAGAGAAAAAGAGTGTGGCGGGCAGGACAAGAACAGTATGTTGCACGTACACTTTCGTCCCCACCAAACTTATCCAATCAATAAAGAAAAAGCAGTGAAAGAAAGAAAAGGGTGAAGGTGTGGTGTGCGAGTTGTAGTGAGGCCTTGTTTCATTAGTTAATGATGGCCGCACGTTTCATGTTAATGATCATCATCATTTATATTCTCTTATTATTATGGTCCTTTTGATCATTAATTCACCCAGTTCCCTGTTCCATTCTGATCTCACTGTTCTTACGCACACTTATTACTTATATTACAGTCGCAAATGGATGTCCTATGATTACAAAACTTACGATGACGCTGCAGCCCATATCACTTCAGTAGGTAAACTCATGCTACGCTTAAACCTTCTTATTTGTAAAACAGTGATGCTAATTAGTACGAAAATCTCTCACACAAATGCACACGAATTCAAAACTAGCCACGTTATTGCATAAACATTCAAGTATGAAATAGAATAAAAAGCTAAAGCAATCAGTTTGTGGCACATAAGATTTGTATGGATTCGTTCAATAATATTCCGTATCTAATATCATTTTCCTTTGTCAAAAAAGAATGGAAGCAATAAGAAATGAATTTTAGACCATTTACATGTATAAGTTTTATGCTCAATTAAATAATTTTTATATTATCATCGAATCATAAAATCATCATTTGAAGTGTGTCCATTTGAGGTGATTGTGAGTTCTTTTATTTTTGGTTTTCAAATATTTCAAACAAAAAAGTATTTGATAAAAAATGAAACTCAAATAATTTTTAAATTATCTTTGAAATACTTTTCCACTCATTTTTAAAACCAAGAAAAAATATTTTGTGAGTTGGTTTAGTTTAAAAAACACACACTTTTCCCAATTTGATAATGATACTTTTTGTTATCATCGTTACTATCACCACCACCATAGTTATTGTCACTATCACCATCGATACTACCATCACCATCGTTGTCACTGTAACTAATTGTCACTACCATGACCACCAACATTGTTATTACTATCATCATCGACATTACTATCACCACCACCATTATCATTGTTACCACCATTACCTTCGTCACCAACACCGCTAACACAACCACCACTGTCACTGTCACCATCGTTGCCATCACCACCACTACCATCAATGTCACCGTTATTGTCACCACCACTATCATTATCAATAATACCATCTCTATTACTATCATCACCACCACAACCACCACCGTCATCATTGCAACCACCACCACACCATCACCACTTGTTGCCAATACCAATATTGCTACTAGCATCCCCCACTACCATCATTGTCATGATCACACCAACACCACTACCATCATTGTTATCACCATTGTACCTGATTGTCACCATCATGATTATTATTATCGTTATCACCAACATTGTCACTATCACCACTACTTTCGTCACTGTCACTACAACCACCACCACTTTGGTGGCGCCACCAACACCATTATCATCATTGTCACCACCGACATCACCATCGACATTGCTGCTACCACCACCACCATCAATGTCACTATCACTATCACCACTACCAACGATACCACATCCGTCATCATCATTGCCACCATAACCACCACCATCAGTTGCTTCCAACACTAACACCACTACCACAACCACCCTACCAACATTGTTACCACCATCGGTTGTCACCACCACCAATGTTACCTCCACCATCATTATCACTATTGTCATTGTCACTATAACCACCATTGGTATCTCTATTGCTGGTGTTACTTCTAACATCACTAACACCATATCATCATTGTCATTATTATTACACAAAAACACTCTTAAACTAATTTTAATAAATAAGAAATTTTCAAAATGACTTTATTTGAAACTAATTATATTTTAAAAATTGGTTTGAAATTTTTTTGAAACTAAAACTAAAATCTGTTTGTTATTTTAAAAAAATTCAAAACTCAAAACCATCCCAAACAGGATTAAAAATAATAATTTTAAAAGTTAACAAACTTATCATATATGATGAATTATGATTAAATGATTGTGTAAAACTTTTTACACTATGAATACATAAACTTTTTTCCCTCAAGTTTTAATGCTATCACGTTATAGATTAATTATTTTGAAATCTTCAATTATTAGAATAATTATTTTATCATGTCTCTACTACAAATTCCAATTACGTGCGAGGCCGAACATGATTCTTGAATAATCCACTCCATCGTCAGGGTTTTGGGCCTCAATGACATGTACTCTCTTCAAGCATTGTATAACATCTTTAGCCCAGCCCATAAATATAAATTATTTAAAATGATACAAAAATTTGAATATTTGATATAAATATAAATTGAAGTTATTAAAATATGCAAATTAGATGCTCAACATCAACACTAATCTGAATCGCCTCAACATTAATACTAATAATATTTATTAAAAATATTATTAATATTAGTTTATACTTCTATAAATATATTAATAAAATATAATAATAATAATAATAATAATAATAATAATATTAATAATTATATTTTTAGGATTATTATTTTATTAGTATATTTCTTGAATATTAATAAGTTTCGTAATAGTATATTTCTTCATCGTCAATAGTACATTAATATTATTAGTATTATTACTATTTTATTAATATATTTCTGTAAAAGTTTTGGTTAGAAAAATAGACAATAAATAATATAGCATTCTCACATTTCGAAAGATATCGATAACTTTTTATATGGGCTAATAGTAATTTAACAACTTTACATTATTGCTCCACCTCATAATCAGACTGTTTTTTTTTTCTAGTTTCTTTAATTTCTTAAATTAAGAAATTACTAAACAGTCTAAACTGGGTATACACAGAATTAAAATATTAGATGCCCAAACTTGCAAAGATTCATTTTAGCCCTTTTGTTTGCGTTGTGTTTGAAAAAACAATCACTATTAATTAAAATGAAGGCTTGGAAAATAAAATTAAAAGGATATTATCCTCTGACTTGGCAACGTTATCTTTGACGCCTCTCCGCTCACCACTTCGGTAAATCTCTACAATGTTTGAGATATATTTTCAGAGGGTTTTTCTTTTATTTTTAGTTATTGTCGTGTGAGACCTGCTTTATTTAGAAATTTATGAATATAAATACTTTTTATATGATTATTTTAACGTGTGGCTCTTCGGGAAAATGATGAGCTTTATGTGTATTTGTGTGGCATAGTAAAATAACATGAACTGAATGAAAACTTAATAAATGTCAATTTTGAAGATTATAAAGTTCGAGAATTGAGTCAGAGAGAGGATCGAAGTAGGAAGATCAAGAATTCAAAAATCAAAGATTTTCTTTTTGTTTTTCTTCTTTGAGTTTGTATCTGTACAAGATAAGCTAAACCAATAATTGATGGGGGTTTTCCTGAAAGCTGATTAATTGGAGGCATTTTGAAGATTATATTTTGGATCAGTTTATACTTGTTAGACAGTTATTGACATTTGTATATGGAAGTATCAAATCTAACATGTAGAAAAAAAAAACTCTTTCAAAAAAGATTTTCTCTAAGTGGAGGTCACTCAGTTTAGAATACTTAGGTGAAATGTCCTGGCTTCTTAGATCATAGAAAAGATTATTTATGTTTGTCTATTGTGCATATTTCTTCAATATTCATGGGTCAGGACATTACGTTATGATATATCAAAATGTTTCATCGTATTTCAAGAATTTTGACATATAATTACGCTGCTTTCATAGGTAATTGGATTGAACAGGAATCAAACTTAAAACTTAAGATGCTATAAGTAAGATTATGGGTGATCTTATGATTACACAATCCCCTTGCCTGAGGTACAAGTTACATAGAAGTTAAATGTATATGGATTAAAATATAATCTGATACAAAAATTACACTTTAAATTTAGAAAAAAAATATTTAAAACATGGAGATGAAAAGTTTTGTTTAAGATTTAAGTTTATGTGCTCATTTATGTTATTAATTTTATTCTATTCATTTTCTTTTAATTGATTGATTTTTTTAAGAAATAATTGATTAAACCAAGTTTTATACATTTCCTAGAAATTGTATTTGAACACAAATTAAGCACAAACAATTATACAATTTTGCCAATGTCATATAGGTATTGAGTTTCATTTGGATTCAATTTCGCAACCTCAAGTTCAGGTGCAACCTAACAAAAAATTTGGACTTCTCTCCGTCACTTGATCTTTTATTTTTTTGGTAATTTGGTCTTAATCAATCTGTTTGGTTTGCAATGTGCTCTGCTTCTGTTGTAACTACTTACTAGATAAGATTAATTAATAAAGCATGCCCACTTATTATATATATATATATATATATTCGAGAGAATCTCATTGAATGTAATATTTGGCATAAAGATCAGTAAATTGGGAAATTTTTTAAAAAAAGTAAAAATAATGGGAAACAACCTATTTGATTTTTCTTTGCTTCTTTTCCTGACTACAGTTGAGAGGGGTCTAAGATGAATTTAAATCATAAAGTAAAGGCATTTTATTTCACGAGTAAGAAACAAAGAGCATAATAATTTTACATAACTTGTTGATTGAATAGACTTTGGTTGAACTCGAAATAGGCTAACTAAATCTTATTTTTTTTGGAACCTAACCCCGAATTTGTCTACCCTGGGGTGCTCAAGTCATCAACTAAAAGTTAGGCCAAGCTAATCTGAACAAAAATAGTACATGTGGTTAGAAAATTTAGAATATAATAAGTTGAGGGAAAGATTCTTGCGTACGCAATTGAATTAGAATATTATAGCGGGAATAACTTATTCTAATTCAAGGTAACGAAGCTAATTTCGTTACTTTACGAGTTTTTTTTTTTTAATATTGCTTTTTCAGCCTCTGAAAAATGATAAAGACCAAAGACCTCGTCAATTAGTTGGTTTTGAAAACTAAAGGACATTAAAGCTACTTGATAGTTGATATTGAAAACTAGAAAATGGGCTGCTTTATTTTTCAATTTTCAAACAATGTTGCGATTAAAGGACATTAAACAAACTAACCCACTAGAGGAAAAAATGAAAAGAGATAAATCAAGCATGCCCCTTGATCAAGTCAACGTTGGTGCAACTCAACAACCACCATGAGAAACGTCGTAAATCATATTTAAATGGACTTAGACTTGTAATAGAGCTAATAATGGGTTTACTTTTTAAATTAAAAGAGACAAGCCATAGAATAAGATAAGTGAATCCGGTGGCCATACACGAACTTATTTCGTCTTTGCAGAGCAAGACTTACGCAAGACCAGGGCATAACAATGGCTTGCGTGGAGTTATGTATTGACTTCATGGGACTTCTCATGGCGCTGGTAATTGCTCTCACCCTCATGCTCATCTGCTCCTCCCCTAAGAGGCGCGTCGTGGTGTATCACTGGCCATGACCTTTTTCTCTCCTCAGATTTCTGACAATCTCAAGTTTTGTCATATTGAGTTTTTGTGTTCATAGGGTGATTTTTCATTTCTGTGTTTTCCTTACCCTTTGTGATTTTATCTGGTGTAATTCATATGGCTAAAAGAAGGTAACTGGGGATGTGCCATCTTCACTTCCTCTGCCTCTCAGCCAAATAGATACTCTCTGTTCGTACAATTGAAATGAATAAAATAGAAGCTACTTTTCAATCAGCGAGATACCCACTTTCAAGTGATATCTAATTTGCATATCAATTAGGAAGATAGGTGCACAATTTTCTTTTTTCCCTCACATATTTCGTGTGGTTGACTTCAACGAATCAACGAATTTCTTTGATGAGTAAATGGTTAAGATATTGGAATTACCGATGAGATTTCTCAAAGCTACCTTACGTTTTATCCGTGAGAGAATGGTTGCAACTACTATTATCCCTTCCTGCGTTAAGATGATACTTACATGAATAATAATAGATTAAATAAATTGAAGAAAGTTTACATGATAAACATTCTGCATTTCGTATTTATCTGTTTCTATATTGGCGCAAATGGCAACTTAATGTACTCACTGCCTACAGTGATTATCACGGCTGCTACATAAATATTACTAGCATCGATTGTGGTACAAAATTTGATACAACCATGGATGAAGATGGAAATCTAGTCTGCACAAAATTGTGATGAACTATAGTATACTGCACAATCAAATATGCTACAATCAATATATCATTAAGCAGTGCATCCTTCCTCAATAACTGTTCTACTCAAGCTGGTTCACCGAATTAATGTCACTGTCATGATGCTCTGATAAAATTCAACAGAAGGAATGTTCTCCACCATTGGTCCTTTTCTACTCCACGACTCAGGATTTACTGGCAGCTGCTTTTAGTTGAGCCTTGAATAGTCTCCAAAAGATGCTCAATTCTGTATTTCATAACAGGCTGCCCTTTTCGTGTCTTCTTAAGCATTTTTTCTCGCATAGCCTTTCTCTGAGCTTCAGCTTGTTCTCTGTCTTCCTTCTTTACCCTCAGGACAGCCTCTTTCTCCATTCTTTCTTTCTCTTTCTCTTCATGCTGCTTCTTGTACAACTCTTCCAAACTAAGGGCGCTATTCTTCCTCTTCCTCCTCTCACTCTTGTCCTTGTTCTCTTCAGTTTCATTTACATTCTGTAATAGCAAACAGAAACTAAGTGGATAGTGCATAAAAACATATTTAAGAGCGTAATTATGAATTGAAATTACAGTATACGCTCTTAGGCCTTATCAATTTCACAATCATGTTAACAACCCAAAGCAAGCAGCTAATAAGATATCAAACCTCTTTAAGTCTCTGAGCCAAGGAGGGATCATTTTGCTGGTTTTGCTGCTTTACCAACTTCTTAAACTTATTCACATTCTTAGCATTTTTATAGAACTCCCTTTGCTTCTCTGACAACAAGGAAACAACACCCATGAGAAGTGCGTAATGGTATATGACAAAGGAACTTAAGTTAGATATCGTGACACCCACATTCTCATATCAATTCTTAAGTATGTATGATAAGGATATAATCAGAATTCAAGCAAGGGTTTAGAGACCTATTTACTAACCTTATCACGATTGGAACATGTCTTAAAGACTATAAAAAAGGAAATTGTAGGATCTGTAAAACATATGGAAAGTGCAGAAGAAAGAACTCTTTCATATTTTTTACGAATCACATAATCTGAACAAATCATGACAAGGACTTAAGGTTTTTGATTATCACCAAAATATTCAATTACATTAACAAAACCACTTCAACTAGCTCCAAAAGATTTTTGACAAATGTAGCCTCGTGGAAGTGTAGAAAATGAGTTGCAAGATTAATATATATTCTTGATTCACTTTGCACTTATTTTACTATAACTACCACTTATAAGAAATTTCTTCATCAAATTTGTTTATTGTATGATTAATTTTTATGGTTCAAACTATAATTCATCACATTGATTCAGCCAATAAATATTAATTCTCACAACAAACAAAGAATAAGGGTGTTGGACAATGTCACAAAATGAGAGGGAAGATGTTTGGGTGAAAGAAGTTTTAAATAGTGGAAGAAAGACTACAGCTATTTTTTGATACATGAAAAAGAATGGAATGAAGTGAAATGATTCTAGGTTCTGTTGGCTGGATTGTTTAAATAGGATAGAACTGAACCTTGAAGGAACGTATTCCATTCCATCCAATTTCAGGGGTATGAAGTAAAACAAACATTTTTCCCCATTTTATCCTAAAAACGTCAAAGCAATGAAATGGTAGCATTATTATTCAATTCAATCTAATTGCATTCCATGACATTCCATTTTGTTCGACTCACCATTAGATATCCAATTTATTCCATTTAGCACAAAGTGGTAACTTTATTCAACAACCAACTGGGATTTCCGATACGAAAATGCCAAAACATTTGGTGAAATTAGCAAGGAAACGTTAACTGTTATAGCATTTCCATGTGTCTAACTCCATTAGTATCTGTGTTTTAACCTAGAAAATGCTAAACACAATGCCACATCCACATTGAAAGCACAACGTTGCTGGTGCTGTGCAAGTGTAAGTAGAAAAGTATGAAGAAAAAGTCGAGCCCAAAATATTAAGGGAGAAACCATTGAGCATGCTTTAAAGGGCTGTGAGCAGTAAAATATGCGCAAGGAACAAAGAAAAACTTATCACTCTTAATCCTCAGAAACCCAACTCAAGTTTGCAAAACTTAAGATGCTATTAGGCATCAGAGTTGGCCGTTTCTCCATAAACTCTCGTACTCAGCAGGAATAATAAAAGGCACATAGCATGCTAAAAATGCACCCAATCATTCACAATTTCAACCACAAAAAACAGGGTTTTGCAATAAACGATAAAAGGGTTTAAAAGCATTGGTGAGAAGTTGAACGACTAATAGTTAAAAAGAGAAAGTTGCGTACTTATGATGGCTGGGTTATAGAGATTGTTCTTGGATTTTGCGTTGGCGAAAGCGTCGAGCGAAAGGCCACTTCCACCCAACCTCGAAATGTTCTTCTTTTTCGTCATTATTTGTTTCTGCTTATCGCTGCGTACCTTGTCGTTCTTCTTCATCGCCGAAATTGAGGTGCAAACCCTAACAATTTGCAGAGTATACCAATTACAATTAGAGGACACTACCCTAAACATAATAAAATACTGACACGTCATTAAAAAATTAACAATAAATAAATTAGTATTAAACGAAATCTGGAGCGCAATGACAACGGCCTTGCCCAAATCGATCAATAAGCTCCACAACTGATTTCAAAGCTGACAAAGGCGCCAAAACGACGTGAAGATTTGTCTGTTCATGACAACATAGCTTAGGTTTGAATATTGGAAATTCTTGTTTGTGGATGATTCATATCTTCATTGTCTCTCAAGCTAGTGATTTCCTTCAAAATCCTCAATTTTGAACTTTTTATTAGCCAAAAAGAAGAAAAGAGCCTTTAACTATGCAAGCTTTTCGTTACTTCTGTGTATTCATTCACCCTTATTTTCCTTGCAAAATTTGTTATGGTATACTCATTCGATGAATAAAGTCTGCAATTTCCTTGATGACTATTGAATTTGAATTAAATAAACACCAAAATATATATACTTTACAGGGTATTTTTTGTTTGTTTGTATCTTCTTTTCTATCACACTATTTAACAAGCTTATAGTCAATCGCAGTTTAGTTATTTTCAAAAAGTATTATTTTCGCGATCTTAAGTGTACAGTTGTCACAATCATCAACGTTAAATTGAACTTAAGAAAATGAATGTACCAATTAATGTTCGCATTCAAAAACAATGTTGAGTAATGAAAACATAGCTCAGGTTACCTTGTGCCAAAATGTGATTTCACTTTTTATTTATTTATTTACTATATTATTAGAATATGATTCTTTGAATACTATTTATTTGGAGCAAAGTAATTAAGTGCATGTCCTGATAATCATTCTTATGACTCTATTGCTATTATTTAAAGTTCTTTGATCTAGCAATTTATGCTCAGTTGCTGGAAATTACTTTTCATTTTATAGATAGTCCATGATAGTCAGTTTTATTTTTCCCTAAAGACTTCCTTTAATTTGGTCGTTGTTTTGCGTGTGTAGTTTTGCTTTAGGGCGTTTTTTGCCCTCCTTATACAAAAAAATGTGATAACCATGCATTTTTCCTTCTCAAGGATAGGCTAGGGTGATTCTTTTGTCTATGTTTCCACACTGAATAAAAAAAAACTATGTTATTATTGATTCGCAAAGAGAAAAAAAAAACTGATAAATATTTTTGTTTTTTAATTTGTTAGATGCTGACAATCAGATTTTTGATAAACGTAAAAATTTAAATTATTTTTAAATATGCATAAAATGTAACATATTCATTTTATCTTTGACCACACCTACATGTTTGCTGATATGATAACTTATGATTGTCATATCATTTACATAATTGTCCTGTATAAAAATGTTAGATTTTTAATTTGATCTCTAAATTTAATAATTTATTGTTATTTTAATTCTTAAATTCAATCACTTATTAACATTTTAATCTTTAAACTTAATATGTATCTCATTTTGGTTAACATCGTTACATGCTAATGTTAGTGAATATCCCTCTTAATAATAATCTACATTCATAGTTTTATTGGTCAGAACCATAACTGATGTGTCCCCAATCCGGATAATAATTTCTTCTATTTGACACCTAGAATGAAAAGGAGAAAAAAAAAATAGAAGTATAATAACTAATGTTAGAAAAAGATAAATAAAAAAATATAATTACTATTAAAAGACATTATAGACCAATAATAAGTTAATACAGATAATTAAAGATTCAGTACCAAATCTCTCATTCTTGATAAGTGAGTTCAAAAATGTCTATAATGCTACTTATCTAGCTTGTTGATACTAAAATAACTGTATTCAAATATAAATCTAATCTAACGTGTCATTCACATCCTAATATCAGGAGCATCACCCCATTCTGCAACTTTTCTTAAGAAAAAAAAGGATATCTGATATGTCATTACTCTACAAGCTAGAGTAATGCATATGAGCATTGGGCATAGATTGTTGATGACATTAAATAGGTACAGGCCGTACGTGGTGCCTTGAATGCATCTCCAACCTCCCCACCTTTCTCATTCATATATACATCTTTCTCCTAATAACATCCCATCAACCCTCTATCTCCTTTCCGTATGTTATAACAACATTTTATATATTCTTCTTCTGAGTCCGGTTTTTTCTTTCTCTCAAGACCATTATACCAGATCCAGTAATTGAAGAGAGTATGAGCAGCCAGATGTCGTCGAAGCCGAACGTGGATGGAGTGCACTGCGATGTGAAGGTGGTGGAGAGACCAATGAGAGAAATTAGGCCCTACGATCTGTTGCTGCGGTTTCTTGGCCTCTCACTCACTCTTGTAGCAACCATCATTGTTGGTGTTGACAATGAGACCAAAGTCATCTCCTATGCCGAAATGCAGTTCAAAGCCACTGCTAAGTGGGAATATGTCTCTGCTATTGTGTAAGCCCTTCTCACTCTCATTCAACACTTGTTTTTTTCTTTCTTTATTTATTGCCAAGAAACTCATCCATGTATACACACATAAGGTGGTCTATTTAGCAAATTAGAGTGTGTGAAAAGAGATACTTTTTTTTCTAATTATAATTTGAAAAAAAAAATATTTATATCTACTTTTTAATCATAACTATTCAAATATCAAATACTTTATAGTCATTTATTTTTTTTGAAAAATCATAAATATTCACCACATTTTGGGATCGATTTTAAGTGGAAGAAAAGAGAGATCAGAAGAAAAAAAAATGATAGATGTGACAAGTGATATATGATAGAAAATGGGGAGAAAAATAGATAGAAAATAAAATAAAAATGAGATAGAAGAGAATATGAATCTATGAATATTTAATTACTCTTTGTATGTTTATATTGATTAGTCAAAAAATATGTAGTTGTTAAAGGTATTTTTACTCCTAAAACAACAATTTCTTTCTTCATTTTGTGTACTGGAATTCAGAAATGAGAATTAGAATTGGCACAAGTATTTTTCAAGATTAATTTATACGAATATAGTTAAGATAGTTAAAGGTTTATTGTTTCCACTGTGATCTAAAAAAAACGAGTCAAATCTGGAACAGGTTTTTCTTGGTGATAAACGCGATAGCATGCTCATACGCAGCTGCATCATTGGTTATCACATTGATGGGAGAAGCAGTGGAAGAAAAAATAACGATGTGACGCTTTTGGGGCTAACAGCGCTAGATCTTGTGATGATGGCTTTGTTGTTCTCAGCCAATGGTGCAGCCTGTGCAGTGGGAGTGATAGCACAGAAGGGCAACTCGCACGTGCAATGGATGAAAGTGTGCAACGTCTTTGACGCCTATTGTCGCCACGTCACTGCTGCATTGGTCCTCTCCCTCTTCGGCTCCACCGTCTTTCTCTTGCTCGTGCTCCTTTCTGTTCTCAAACTCCATTACAGAACAAGAAGCTAGATCTCAATATGATACACACTATAATATATATATTTGTAGTGTTAATTAATTAATTAAGGGTGTGAATCGTATTTTTGGCTTAGACCTAGCTTGCACTTATTGTTGTGTTTGATGAAGAACGCCAAAGCACTTAAAGATATAGATATGCCCCAAGTAGTGATTAAATTGAATGTGGTTCGTTTGTAGTAAATATACTTTAGCAGATGGTAGGTCGATTTATTTAAGAGAGCAGTAACAGTAAATTAATATAGCTAGCTAGCTAGCTACTTTAATTTGTTTTTTCTGAATGAATGCGTGATAAAGTGATCATTTCACTTTGGAAAAGTAGGTAAATGTAGTAAGTAGTCACGTCGTAGCTACCATAGATATCTCAATATACGACGACCTTCTCCACCCTCCTTCTTCAAAGGAAATTAATGTTACCTAGTAATAATAATAAAAGAAGGGAATATACGTACGTGTACTGTAATAATAAAAGAAGGGAATATACGTGTATTGTTGTAACGACTAACTAGTGAAATACTAGCACGTTGTTTTTTTTTTACTATAGATCCATCCATAGTCGTTAATTTCTTAATTAGCTATATATCCATTGGCCAATAATTTTTCTTCTAAGATAATTTCATAAAGAGACAGTTGCATTTTTAAAATAAAAGAATTTCATGCTTATGCAATAAATTAATCATATATAATAAATTATAATTAAATAAATTAATCATATATAATAACGAGGATGTAAAATTACACAACCATTACATAACTCTCAAAATAAGTACTTAAAAAGGAAAGATCTTCCAGTCAAATGCAGACAGTATTATTATTGTAATTCCTAGAATGAAGGCTAAGGGATCTACAGACACCTTATTGAAGGCACATGCCACAATCAATACTAATAAATAGCCTGAAACTTGAATTGTTGTACTTGGTTTCCGTGTTTAGAAGTTGCCTTCATTGAATGTGTTTGGCAGGGACATAATAAGTTTAGGGTTTAATCAAAGTATATTATGCACCATAAATGTTAAAAAAAATTTTATTCAATCACAAACGTATAATAAGTTTGTTATACTAACAGTATTAATTTATGATTAGTTAATAGTCTATAAATTTTTATATTAATAGTATATAACTATTAAACTCAAGAGTATTTCACTTAATTTACAACGTATTTTGTAATATTATTTCATGTAGCATTTGAGTTTATAATTTCCTAATTTATTATTATTTTCATTATCTTGTTAAAAATTATTGTTTACCATTCCCATGTTAAAAAATATTTAACTCTTACTCTCATCAAATTTCAGTCTTTTATAAATAAAACATTAAAATTATAACACAAATCTATTTATATTACCTCATTACATTGAATAAAATAAATTAAATATAAATATTGATAATTATTTTAACATATATATAATTAGCAAATTTTAAATTATGACTAAATAATTAGATATTATTTTATCTCTTTTTACTCTTATTATATTTTAACATTATTTCTAGCCACCGTTAGACTTAGATTTTTTCTAATACATAAGCCGCTAACAAGGAATTGCATCCTGACAACACCTTGATTCATAGTTAATTTGCACACAAAAATTATGTTTCCAAACCCTTTATCCCATCCTATATGACTTTCAAAATTTTAAAACATGCAAAATTCACAATTATACATCCAATAATATTATATGGTAGTGAATGTTGAACTTTAAAATGATAACCTAAGACAAAAGTGAAAATAACATAAATGAGAATGTTAAAATAAATATATAATCATGTAATAATAGATAGAATTTAGAATGTTCATATACAAGAAAATATTGATGTAAGCATCTAACACCCATCAAGAAAAATATGACAACAAATTGATTAAAGTGTTTGGAGATGTATCAAAAAGGATATAAGAGACGTCAACTAGAAAAGTATATTGTATGATTTTTAGTCCAATAAAAAAAAAGAATAAAAACCATAAAAGATGTTGACAGAAACTTAAAGGAGACATCTCATGCTCAATAATACTTTTTAAACTTTAATTTTTAATTGTGTCAAATGACATTGGTGATCTATATAATCAAATTCATAGTGAGATATTTTGTTGTTGTTGCTACAGCAAAATTTACAATCGTCTAATTTCGAAAGCATCTCTAGGATAAAAGGGGTCTAGATTTTCTCCCGTCACTAGAAAATTCCAATAGGAGAGAAAAAGAAATAATGAGTGTATGGGTTTGGTCACACACATCCGTTGTGTTTTTCTCTTTCCTATTAAAATTTTTGAAATTTTCCAAGTGTGAGTTCTACACAGCTATTGAAGCGGAAAATCTAGATGCTGGCCTTCCATAGTTCCATCAGGTTAAAAATGTGTTGGGTCATTTTTAGCCTTATAAACTCGGGCTCCGTTCTTCGGGACCAGTATGCTTTGTGGGCTCGGTACATAGGAACTGGACTAGTAGCACTTATAGTTCGGCCCAAACTGATGCTTATCCAACTATATAATAGGTTGCAACCCAATTTATATTTCTGGCAATTAAAAAGACCAGATAGTGCGAAAGTTTCCCTAACATAACTTAAGCAATCCTGTTCATACGGACAGATGATGCATATACTTTTGAAAAAATAGATTACGAACTGATGATATAAAATAATTTTATAATGTCATCAAATTATAAATGATGATATATAATAAATTTATTGTCTTTTATAATATTTATATTAAAAGTTATATTAATAATTATTTTTTTATTGATTGATAATGTAAAATATTTACAATATTAGGATATAACCCTAATGTGATCTAAATTGTTGCATTACACAGGTAAACTCAGAATTTAGTTTCAGATAGAAACAGAGATTCACTAGCAGTTGGGATATTTGGGCTTCAAGCAACGAGTTAACAAAAAGAAACAAAAATCCTATTTTTCCTTTCAGGTCAATGGGAAACCTGTGCCTTAACGGTGGCACCATTATTGAATGTGGTTTTTAATGTGAAAAAGAACCCTTTGGATATTCGAGAAGCGTTAGAAAGAGACCTCACCGGCTCACGCTAATTTCTTTCATAGGAAGGTGAAGACAATGGCATTTATGCAGTAGTTGCCAAGGGGACCAAAACGTGTGGGGACCAAGAAATTTCTTACACTTTGTGAAGAGGGGCACCCACCACGGTTGATGCATGAATACAATAATCATTACGCACCATCTTTGCCCAGCAAACATGTCCCATACGTGTTTATGTATGTTAGCATTAATTATTTTGGACGTTTGATTAATCAAGAACCTTGTGGCAAGAGAATGACACATACCCTGCTATCCAATCCATTTTACAATGACCTTGTTAGTGCGGACTAATTGCTTTGGCAGCATTAAAGTAGCAGCTCCTGGGACAACTTTGTATTTTATTTATTTATTTTGGCTTGGCTAGCTAGTACAAATATTTATAACCGATAGTACAGTAGTATCATCTCTTTCTTCAATTATGTTCTAGCTTCGTCCCTTTCGTTTCACCTTATTTTGAACATGAACATTACCAAGATGGATTAGATGTGAGATGGCTTATCAATCAGAGAAAGCTTCAACACTAGAAGGGGTAAAAATATTAAGGTAATGAAAAATATAAAACTATTCAAGGTCAAATAACTGAGAAGTGGCTTTTGGCATATATTCCAAGGAATTCACCATTAAACTTCCCACATCAACCATTCATAATTTTTTTTATTTTTGGTATATACACGTCATACTTTCATAAATTTCTGAGGAATGTCTACAAGTAACACCATACAACTCTACATCCTTTAAGCTTCATAAGTGTAATGGGGAAAAAAAAAAACTTGTACAAGCTTACATTTTGCAGGAGAACGTAAACATCATCCAAGCTACTGTTCTCTAAAACAATTACATAAGAATGCGTTAGCCAGCAAAATGGTTCCTTCTCCAATGTATCTTCTGCTCCATATATACTTCGAAGGCTAATGACGTTTGTCGAACATGATATCAAAGCTTTAAGTAAGCATGATTTGCAAATGAAGAGAAGAAAGTACATAATCACATTTATAAGATGAAATAAATAAAAAAATTGTAAAAAAAACGAATGTTATGAGGGTCCATGAAGACAAGGATTGCCTCCCACGCATTGCATTCAATCAAATACCAATGGACTAAAGTACAGCCGAATATTACATAACTTGGCAATATGCATGAAGCACAGAACATATTATATTGTTTTTCTATATTAGATGATTAGAACATAATGCTGCTCATCAACACATACTTCAGTGTTTACCAGACAATTAGTCTGATAAATTAGACAGTTTGTGTCCTTTGCTTTTGTGCACTAACCACTTTTATTTGCCAGCTTTTTGCTGAGTCATCACTCAGCAGTGTTTATTGTTCTCAAATTACTTCGAAGCACATAGAAATTTAAGAGGTAAAAAAAAACATGCAGACTCAGCTGAGTTCAGTAACATATCCCCCTCGTCAAAACAAGAAACGATGAATTTGCAGAAGATATGTGTTCTTTTGTCATGAATCTTCAGCTAGCACTTTCTGAGCTGTGCTATACCTCAATCTTCATATTCTCATAATATTCAAATATTTAGATAAGTATAACTTGTTTTCCCTTGCTCCCATGGAATGTTCAACACTTATTCAAACCAATTTAAGGAGTCTGCAAGCTATCTCAAGTTGAGTTTTTTTTTTTTTTTTTAATTTATTTATTTGATAATCAAGAAAAACAAATTCTAAGTCTGTTCACAAGATACTCTCCAAACATGATCCTAGACCCCAGTAAATTTGCTTCTGATTTACAGAAGTCTGCACATATTTGTCTACCTCAGGTGCAGTCAATTATGAAGCAAAAAGGATGATAAAAACACTACTGTCAACTGTATTGCAAAAATATGTCTGCATAATATCCTAGCTCTGAATCCAAGAATACATCACTTGGAAAATTTTTTCAACTTCACTATACAAGGGATGCGTTACATAATGTATGTGATTTGAGCTTGGGAATTGTAGTTATGATGTCATAGCAGCCTACCATGATTTCAATGTTCATGTCCCATCTTGGCAAATCGGCCCTTGACTCTTACCCTGCTTTCAGCCCGAACTTTTCGTGATTCATACCTTATGTGCTTGTCAAATCTGTTGTTTTCCATATAAAGCATGTCAATTTAATAATCTAAGAAAGTTATAAATTCATATATACAATCATCATGACCACAATTCACACATACACAAATACTTGCAGTTCATAATTCATATTAATAAACAATACAACAATCATTTAATTTAGCAAGGAGAAGAAAATGCCTCGTTAACAACAGAAGCACGGAACACAGTAAATGGTGATAAAAAAATAACAAGACCATTCTTCCAGAAAAGTCTGAACTGAACTCTTTCAGTCAACATATTGGAGAAAACTATGTAACATATTAATGAATCATTCCTGATATCTCCCAAAGAAAATATATCAAAAAGGAAGGTCCCAACTCCCAAAAATATATCCAACCTTACTTGTGGCCAATGTTTATAAAACATGTCTAGGAGGAGTTAAAGCTTGTCCTATGAATAGATGGAAATGAAAATAACTCTTATTTCTATAATTTCAGCATGTTTCGGTTAAAGGCCTGGGATATTGTGTATTGAGAACTTAACATATCAGAAATTGAGTGGCTCAGTCTCAAATGAGCACTTCCAAGCATTAGAAATTAATAGATACCTCTCACACAAACACAAAGCAAGCAAAAGATGCTGTAATTGTAATACCTCCTTGTTTTCTTCTTCTGCTTGTACCGTAATAATGCAGAATCTCTTTCTTGGCTTGTTAACTCACATGCTGCAGCTTTGGGAGTAGTTGATAGGGTTTCAGACTTGAGAGAAATGGATGGTTTCCCTTCATTGTCACCATAGGTGTGATTTTCCCCAACAGCAGAAGTAGAATGTTTAACTGGAATTTCTTCAGTATAAGTTCCCATTGATGGGTCAGGAGGCACAACTTGATGCATAGGCTCGCTGCTTTCTCTATGCCACTGAAATACACAGTCAATAAGGCAGCACAATGATTTTATTTAAAATAAAAAGTGAAGAAGGCATCATTGAATAGTTCTACCATTAAAAGAACAACCTAAAGACCTAGTCTGTCCATAACAACAATAGAACAAGGCAAGCCATAGGAAATAACAAAGCAAGATAGATGTTGCTGGTGATTGGTTTTGCAAAAGATATATCATAACAGCGAAAATTAGGATTCAAAATTATAAGAATGCTGGACCATTAAATAAGTTTCTCCAGGCAAAACAGAACTAAATTTCAAAAAATAAATAAATAATAGTAGGCTGTGAAAAGTTTTCTAGTCAGTCAAATTAAAGTGTATTCAGAGTATCATTCATGACCCATCATTACATCACATGCAACATATCTACTGGAAATGCCATATTTTTACTATTATTCTCATTTTAGAAGAGCAAAATCCTCGTATAAGAGCCAGTCAAATGTTTGAGCAAACCAATCCATCAGTCATATTTCCTTGCTATGACTCCAAGACATCTTATAGTAAGTTGGAGAATCCAATAATGAAACCCTTTCAGCAATAATTCAACTAAATTTACCCAGTATAACAACTTGTTCAACGGATGAACTGTTGAACTGTATAATCATACCACATACTACATGGAATGTAAGTGCCAATATCATACTACCCCCCAGGTTCATCTTATGAATACCCCAGCGAGTGAGTTAAGATGCCAGTAGATATCAAAATTTTATGCAAATAGTCTTTTGTCAAGCAAGATCAATCACAGCTAACACTCTCCTCTTTAACAAATTAAGATAGTTTGACAAAAATTCACAACAAAACTTCGATTTGAACATATAAAAAAGGAAAAACAAGGCAAATCCAATCTAGAGACACAAAAATCCATCCCTTATACAAACACAAATAAAATTACATGGTTGGAAAAAACAAATAACCCATCATCAGGCATCAGCCCCAGCTTTTGACAAGAAAACACAAGTACAAAACAAGTGAAGTAAAAGCTTTACCTCATGAGAAGGAAAGATATCAGCCTCCGGGTCACGTTCAAAACCCAAGGACAAGTTACCCGATTGCACATATGGTTCAAGGTCCAAAGGCTCAGACTTGGCCAATTCCCGAAGCTGACTAAGAATCTCTTCTTTGTGTTGCCCACAAGCAGCCTTTCGATTCTGAATCAATAACAATACCCTAAACAAGTCAAAATTGTAGGCAATAGACACAGATTTTCAATGTCTTCTTTCACACCCAAATAATCCACTAACCTATAAAACAACCACACCTAAATAAATAAAAAATTGACATTTTTCATCAACCAAACCCTCCAATTAAAAAAAAAAAAACAAGACCTAAAAAAGAAACCCCACCGTCTTTAAAAAATCACGGCAAAACCCAAATACTAAATTTCCATTGCATTTTCTATTTTCTCAGCATTCAAACAAGGGAACAAAAAAAAAGTGTTAGAAATCTCACATTTACTAGTATATAAATGGAAGACAAGTTTCACTCCATGACCTAATTTAAGATTGAGTTAATTCCGAACCCAAATTATCGCACCACCCGTTATCATATTTAGTCCTCCAAACTCAAATTCTGCGGGGGGGTATCCTAATGGCTCTATCAAACAATTCACAGATATTTAGTATTGCTTTCATATATACCTTGGGCAGAGGAGGAACCTTCATGGCCTGAAAGCTATGAGAAGAAGGAGAGGAAGAAATCAAATCATCAAGCGTAACAAAAGAAGGCGCATCCCACACGAACATATCCGAAAGCCCTTCAATCTCGCTGGCGCCGAAGAACCCATCAGCGACACTTCCCTGAGGCGAAAAAAGCAGAGATTTTTTGCTGATATCCGAAAACCCCACGATGGACAAGAGTTCGGAGACGGAAGGGCACCCAGTGAAGCCTTCGAGGGGCCTTCGCTCGTGAAGGGAATCGGAGAGCGCAGGGTTGTGGTTCTCCCAGTCGCAGTTCTGGCACAGAACAGAGGTGTCGGTTGAACAGAGTATGGTCGCAGGGGAATCATCGCATGCGTCGCAGAGCAGCGTGCGCGTGTGCTTGGAGAAGAGCTGGTTGGTGGAGTGAACTTCGCGATCGCACGAGAAACAGAGTTTTGCTGAATCGGCTCTGCAATAGAGAAGTGCTGTGGAGTTGCCACAGTAGTCACAAGGTCGCGCTTCAGCACCACTCATAGCTATGAATTTTTCTTTTGTTTTGGGTGTGAGTGAGTGAGAGAGAAGAATAGGGTAGGTGTGCTTAGGACTGAGTTGGATGGATATTCATCATTTGTTTCTTGGGGAGCAAGATCTACAACTACTTGAAAAGCTACTTTTCTCTATTTTTAATTTTCATTGAAATCGATGGAAATTTAAATTTTGTGACTAGGACTAAACTGATCTTTTTTGGACTTTTAAGTGACGTGGGAAGATGTACTAATTTATAATTCCTAACGTGTTTTTGTATATTTGTATTGTGGGTAGGAAATTAGGAATTGATTTTACTGTTACACAACCTTTTTTGGCTTCTCTTACAACCAGGTTTGAGGTAAGATATGGAATTATGGTTGGAAATTATAATTTCAATTCTAATTCTAATTTTGTAATCATTCAAAATAATTCAGAATTATATTTTTTTATGTTTAATTTGATTAAAAATATATGTGTGTGATATGAATAAAAAATAAAAAATAAGTCACGTTGTTTTTAAAATAATAATATGATATTTGATTTTGATAATTAATTTATAGATATAGTGAGATGACTCATATATGATAATTAAATTTAAATCATATAATTATAAATAAAATAAGAAAAATTTAATGTGTTTTGATATTAACTAATTAATAAAAATTCTAGTGGTTAATATTTATTCTTTTTACTCTCAAATAAAATAAGTACTCCCACTAGATATATTTTCTTGATCTAAAATTACTTTTCTCACTCACAAGTACAAAAAAATGTCATGTCATCATACAAATAGTCACGTAAAATTAAATTTTGATAATTTATTTATGTTTTTATATAATTTTATTTTTGTCGCTCATAATTTACTTTTCTGATATAAATTTTACTAGTAGTTTGATTTTTATTAAAGATAAGAAGAAAAAAAACCACTAATTCCCAGTCCCCACGTAAAGAGGCAGATTTAATAATTAAAATTTGTTTTGATACGTGGCCCAAAAAAGTTGAAGCACAAACTGAGAGACAACCCGATCAAATAAAATAAAAAGGCAGTGGGTTCCACTACACGAATGGGACAGATACCTATCTAATTTTTCAATTTCACGTCCAATCTTTCTAGCATGCATGATCATAATTAGGAAAAGCGTTAATATAAAAATCCAAGTAAAAGATCTGTTTGGCTGTTCCACAAACAGAAACTCTTATAGTCTTCCCTTATACTAACTTCAACCATTGTTTTAATATAATCTCATGATTAAGAGTTAGTTATCTAGCAGAAGTCAAAAGTACTACGGTACTACCACCACCAAAGATATACTAAAAATATGAAAAGAAATATATTTGTTTTTCCTAAATAGTGAATCTTTAGTTTTGAACTTTCCTTTTTCGTATCATAAGCAATATGTATATTTGTACAAATTCATATTTCATGTCTACATATTTTTCGTATATGTAACTAATATGAGTCTCTGACACGCTAACAATGTAATCTTTGAGGTTAATTAAATCAGTTGTTGATCATAAGAGTAGATATCTACATATTTTTATAAATCAAATCATAGCATTTTTGAAAGAAAAAAAAAAACCTTATTATATACTCATATTATCATATATAGAATATTACTTTATGAGGTCATATGTAGGTTGGTCACTCCTGTGTTGCCCTCTTATTATGGCAAAAGATTTGACCACTTTAGGGAGCTGTGCACCATCATGTGATTGTATCCCTGAAAATAGGATTGAAGTTTATCCCTTTCACCAAAAAATATAAATAAAATAAAAGAAAATCGAAAAAAAAAAAATCAAAAGGATATGTACGCAAAAGATTTGGTGTCTTTTAATACAGTTTTGGAGTTCAATAATTCCGAGGGGAATAAAATTCAATAGAGCCAACTACCAAAAGAGAATGAGGATAATTAGGAAAAGGGATTAAAATTTAAATGATTTTCAACTCTCCCACAACATATTTAACTTTTTTTTATTAATATAATAAATGAATTATTTTTATATTTTTAAAATAGTAATTACACTTAATATAAAATAATATTAGAAGATTTATAGAAACATATAATATTATTATTAGAATTTAGAGGACACTGATCGTTTTCACGAGCCATATCTGGTATGGATATTTAAGCATGTGGGCCAACTTGACAAAGGACCTTTTCAGAGGAACTTGCTGGAAACAAAATCTTGACCCCTCCATAACAAATCACACTTTTGAGTTCTGACCCAGCAACCTACTCAACTAGATCATTATAGACGTGGTATCCATTTTCAATTTGATTTTCTTATGAATTTAATTTATTCTTCAAATATATAATCATTTTTAATTTGTTCTGTTGTTATTATAAGTATAATCATGTATGTTAAAATTATTATAATATAACAAGTATATAACTTAAAATAAAAGAAATATTACGTATAAAGATTAATAATATTATATTGTCATATGTCATAGGAGTATTTGTTTCATATGAAAATATAAAATTAAATTAAAAAATATTGGACCAATTTGATTAAATTTTTAGAAAAAAAGTGATTTTTAAAAAAATGCTTTTTTAACTTCTTAAAAAAGTTAAAATAAAATTGTTTTGAAGAAAAATTAATTTAAACAAACAAATTAAAATAGAAAATTATTTATTCTATTAAAAAAATTTACCAAAAAGGTTAAACAAACGGATCCATTAGGTAGAAGGGAAACAACAAATTATAAACACTAAAAACTACCGGTATTTAATATGTTCACCCGCAAAGCAGCATGGGCAAATGTTTACACTTTATTACTGTCATTAACTGTCAACATCAAAAAGTGTAAAACTCTCCTCCGTTCAAAGGCTCCATCGAGCTTCACAGAATTTCAATGAGATTAATGTGGAAAGACGTGACAAATTAATGATTGTGGTTCTTTTTACCAAACATACTAAAAGGTGAAATATGCAGGGTTTAGAGTAACCTAAGATTCCTTTAAAAATAGAGTAAACCCAAGATCAGAGTAAACCCACCAAAAATAGCATCAGGTTTAAAAGAAATGGCCTTTTCTCGACTTTTAGGCAACTAAAATGTGATCAAGCTGGTAGACAGTATCAAGAATTTTGGTGTCGCAATTTTACAGGAAATTATTCTTTATCTTTTTAATTAGAGTGTGTTAGGATGAAATAATTTAAATTCTAAAGAATTTTAAATTTTGAGAATTTTAAATGTTTTAATTTAAATTCTTTTATTTTTTAAATTTTATGTTTGAATTCCTTTATTAAAAGTGAAAGCTATCCATTTCCGACATTGTCATCACCGCCAATTGCTTCTCCTCTGACACTTTCCTAGACCGAGACAGCCATGACAAAGTCTACAGAACCATCCTAGACACCGGCAAGCTCCTCGCCGTCGTCAAAATGACCAAACTTATCGCCACTAGCACCTCTAAAAACCACGCCACCAAATGTATCGGCTACAGCAATTGCACCAGTCCCGCCGAAAACGAGATCGAGATCCTCTCCCAAATCCCTCGCCCCCCCCCCTCGTCAACCTCATCGTCGGCTTCAACACCGACCCAAACGACAACAAATTACTCGTCGTCGAATACATGTCCAACGGTGGAAGAAACGTTATTGATATTAACTTTAGTCTTCTGTGGTGGATTGGGCGGTGCCATTGATTAAGATTGGCAACTTTGCCGAAATTTGTGACCGCCGAATCGGCCCTCTACTGAACCCTGTCGTGAAGCGGCAGCTCGCAGTACTGGCCACCAGATGCGTGAGGTCGTAGATCTTGTCGCATTGATTCTTGACTGCGGAGACGTAGTCCACGATGTCACCGAGTCTAAGAATTTGAAATTCATTCTCTTAAAGATAGAATTTGAAATTCTATTGTTTCAACTAGTTAAAATCTCTTTTAAAATTTTAATTTTTTTTTTACTAAAATATCTAAACAATTACTTTTAATAAAAAAAAATTTAATTTCCTATAAAAAATATATTACCTAGTTCAATTATCTTATCCTAACACACTCTTATTATAAATTCCTTGAATGAAATAGACAAGGCTTCAGAACAAATGGCATGCATGTAACACAAGTCATCCACAATATATTTCACAAAATAAGTCAATACTATCGGCAAAATAATGATATATATCCTTGAATTTCCCTTTGATATTACATCGGGGGAAATAAGCAAACGTGGTAAAGAATAGAAACTTTGAGATGATTTTGTAATTAGGTTTCACTAACACCCAAACCTTTACTCTTGTTTGGGTTTCGAAATCACGAACCGCACTGTAAAACACTTGTGACCAAATATGTGAAAAGAAACTGTGATGGTAGAGTTACAATCATTGCATAGAATTGAAACCAGTCAAATACCCAAACCCATTGTATATAAGAGCAGCGGCACGGTTAGAAACCAGAAACATTTGAGAATAAATCAATGCTGACAAATTTCATCAGAGACAACAGATTTCTCCAGGAACTTCTGCTTTAAAAAGTGATTTTTTTTATTAAGTTATTAGAATAGACAAAAATTAAGATGGATTATAGATTCTAAGTAAAATAGATATATAAGTTACACTCCAAAAATTGAGACAAATAATGTGTGACTTCTTAAGACTCCCGCAATGGACAATTACCTCAAGTTTTCCTCAGTACACAGAGAGAAGGTGTTTTTTGCAGGATTAAATTAAATTACCCGTACTGCAATTTCCCTAAATCCTCTCTTTTCTCAGACGCAGATGCAGAAGCAGAGTGTTGCTCCATTGATCAAGGTGCAAAACACAGAGACGAGACAGGGCAAGATTTTATTTATAAAAATTTGTTCAAAACGACAACGTAAAATCTGTCGTTTTCTATGCATTGAGTTTTATTTTATTTTTATAATGATTCTATTTTATGTTTCAATTTTAATATATTTCGACACTATTTCTTCATAAGCGAAATAATATATTAAAACTCGATTGCGAACATAATATTTCCATCCGTTAAAAAAAACATAATATTTCCACTTATCCAAATTACAAACCACAAAAGCTAGTGTGTATTTGATCTTAGGTTGAGAGATTGATTATGAGTTCACAGTTAATTTCAAGTAAATTTTAATATGTTTAATTTTACGTTGAAGAAAAATTTATAATTAATTATATTGAAGTAATTTTGAGTAATTTATGCTTGAATCTAAAATTATATAAAATTTTAATTCCTAACTTATTTTTTTATTAAAAATATTTAAATATAATCACATCAGAAAAAATTAATTAATTAAAATTAATTTTATTGAAAATTAATTTTATCATACACTTGTTGAAACACACACCTACTGTAATTCTTCATGCTCTTCCAAAGGCTTCTACTACTTAGCTCTATTTGTCATTTTTAGTTTTCTCGATTAATTTATCAGTGAAATATCAATTAAATTATTTAAGTTTGCTTTCATTAAATTTTTTTTACAATAGACAAGATAACTAAGTAATGTAAAATTTATTACAATACCTATTTAGTATCAATTATCTTAAGATAATTCATATTATTATATATTATAAAATATATAAATATTATATATTTATATAGCAAGAGCAAGGGGAGGGAGAAGCAGGGAGAAAGACACAAATGTGTATATTTTGTTTTTTTGAATATTGTTTTTTGGACAAAAAGTTGTCCAGTAAGTTATAAGTAACAAAAAGTTAAAATTTGTTTTACTGATCTTCATTTAACCTTTGTCCCGTGATGTTTTTTAGATCAACATAAACCAATTATATTATCTAATACTACAGTTTTTAACAAATTAAATAAACCTTTGATTCGTGATTGCTACTCTTATGAGTAACATCTTTTTCTTAAACGCCAATATGATTCTAATTCCCTGGTATCATATCTAAAAACTTCTCTTTATAATTTATTTTTACATCAAGTTAATATAATCATATACGAAAAATAATTTATGAAAAAATATTAGCAATACTCTCTCTAATACTATTTTTAATATTTCTTTATGGTTAACTGGAATTTATTAAAAATTACTAATTTTTTATGTCATATTCTTCATTTAATAATTATCTCTCCTGATTTAAAAGAATGACACATCAAAATTAATTATTTTTAATACATTTCAATCAATAAAAAATATTTAAAAGAGACTATTAGAAAAAGTGTCATCAATATTTCTTTAATTGATGTATTAACAGATTAAACAAAAATCATATTATTATTTAATGATAAATTATTATATATAATAAGTCTGTTAATTTTTATAAATCATCTTAAAGACAGTAAAAATAAATAAATCATCTTAAAAGTTATATTTATCATAATTTTTTATAATTACTATTTGATCCTTATAGTTATAAAAGAAATTCCATTTTAGTCCTAATGTTTAAAAAGTATTTTATTTTAGTCCCTACATATTTTTAATACTTTTTAGTCTCTACAACGAGAATTAAAAGAAATCAAAAAAAAGATATATGAAAATATTAAAACAAGATGTTTTTAAGTATAATGATTAAAATGTTTTTTTTCATTATTACACTACTATACAGATTAAATGAGTAATTAAACTTAATTTTTGTATTACTTAGAGATCTAAAAATATTTGCATAGAATTTAAACTCAAACATAATCTATCAAGGAATCATTAAATAATGTCCACTGTCACATTGTTGGCTGAATTGTGCCATTAAGAGGTGAAGGGGTACACTTAATGCCAATTGATGCTTAGCCAAGGTTTGTCAAATTATTTACTTTCAAACAATATGCATCATCGAATGTTGAGGCAGCCTGATATAGTCTAGACAAGTTGTAGCCAAGGTCTGTGCCCTGCAACACTCTTATTGTACTTGTTGGGGTCAGAATTTTACAATGCTAATATCTGTTTTCACTCCGAAGACAGTAACTAGAAATGAATTGAACATTAAAAGAAGCAAGCAATAACGATTGGACAAAGACAAACATGTCTTAAAAAGGTAACCACGAGGTATTGGATAGGCACTGCCTAGCCATCATCCCAATAGTTAAAAATAGAAAAAATGTAACCTTATCTTTAAGGGCAACCACAAGGTAAGCTTCCTAAACTAAAGGATAGTGCATGAGCACGAATTCATCTTTTGCTTGTCATCCTTATTCTTCTCTGCAAGGTAACCACAAGGGAAAATCACATTAAAAAAAGAAGGGAATATCTTAAGTCCGTGTCTGTGAAACATGAAATGTTTCAAAGGCAACGTAATAAGTGTTACTAAATGCATCTATGTAGTAATGCAAGTATAAAACCAGTCACCAAAAAAGTTTTTTTTTTAACTTTTTAAATCTATTATTCATAATGTATTTTTTTTCAATATTTACTATTATGTTTTAAAATTTTCACACACTTTAACAAAAGATACTATGTTTGTAAACAAGAGAAATGCTAACAACTTTCCTCCTGACGCACACTTTATGATTGATTTAAATTTATTGGAATCTACAAAATCATGAGAGAGAGTCTTTAAATAAGCCGTGAGATTCATTTATTTTTGTAATTTTAAAAAAAAATTCAACCAATCAAAGAGAGTGTATTCTTAAGGGTGTATTACTAACATTTCTCTTGTAAACAATTAGTGAACCTAAGAGTTATGCAACTGTAAAAGTTAAAAGAAGAAAGAAAACACTGTCTTGATAGAAATAATAAACAATTTTTATTTTACATCTTTTCCTTCTCTATCCTGCCAAGGAAATAGGGCAGAGAAGGAAGTGGGATACAGATCAGATTAACAGAAATTGACAAGAAGATTAGAGATAAATCACACACTATATGACATAATGAAATGCCAATTGGTGCTTAGCCAAGGTTTGTCAAATTGTAAAAGATTGTCTTATCTTAAAAGCATCCAAGTGGGTACACATATAGCATATTTAATAATTTTAGTTTATATTTTCAGATTTTGTGATTGAACACCTTAAGTTCATGTTGGCCAAGCAACACAAAATAAGACCATCCCGCTCAAGTACAAGCCATTTCAGGCAAAGCACCAAGTTTAGATGATAAATTGATTGGTTTGCTACTAAATGATACATGTTGTAATGACCCTTCAAATCTTATGCCTTCTTTAGCCAGTTTTGCTTACTTAATGACTGATATATTTATAGAATATTGTTTAAATATAAAATATTATGAAAATGTATTTATTTTTTTTATTTTAATTACTTTATTATTTTTTTTTATATTTTTATAAAAAATGATCTTTGCGTACTGATGTCTTAGTTTTTAAAAATTGTATAATGCCCTTCACCAATACCAATATAGGTGATCCCATGGTCCAACCCATATGTATGCAACTTATACGCTTAAGCACAAGCACAGGTGAAAAGATTGAGCAAACATATCCATGCAACCTATATACTCGAGCAAAAGTACAAATGAAAAGATTGAGCATACCTGTTTTTTTTTAGTTACTGGAGGTTGTACTACAACATGCATCGTAACAACACCCCCAGGGATTTCACCAAACGTTATTCTGTAATCAGCAAGAGTTTTATTGTTTTCCAAAACTTTACCGGCATGTATAAGCTTTAGGTCACTTACAGACTTTGGTGTAACTGTTTTGCCTGTAAACAGAAAGATTCCACTGAAAGGTAAGGTAAGCATGTTGCATAAAAGAGAAAATAAAAAAATGATGGACATACATATGTGAAAGTATTCATGGGAAAAGGAAAACAAGACATTTATCTGCAGGAATGATCATGTGCGAGGCTGGACTTTCTTTTATTTTTTAGTGGAATGTGTGAGACTGGAGTACTGGACTCACAAGTAGAACAAAGGATAAATGCACAAAGAAAGCATGCAAGTCTGCAACTAAAAGGAGAGATAAATATATAAGAAAAGAATTGCAAAATTTTAAATTGAATAAGTTAAGCTTCACTAAAAATAATGGGGCCAGGCATGGTAGTTATTGTTGGTGTCTACCATGCAGCAAAAAATATAACCCGATACATATTACAGTCAATTGCCAAAAGATGTCTAATGTATGTTTTAAATTAGTTCTTGGAGAAATTATAATGTGCATAGAATATTAAACAACAATGATCCAACATAAAATAAAATAAGGAATTATCAACGTGGCATCATTCATTTGGTGATCCAAAGACTTGTAAGTTGTAACATCAAATCAGTCCTACATGTGACATCAATTTGAACCGTTTTGATGTCACTTTGAGTCTTTGGGGAACTAGCTTGTTCCCACAAATGTTTTGAATGACCAAATTGTTCCCAAATATATTTTTAGTGAACCAAAGTGATTGTGAAGTCTTAAGAAAAACTTATATACAGAAAGTCAGATCGGGCCTTTGGGCCATTGTATAAAAAAACAATATATATATATATATATATATATATATATATATATATATATATATATATATATATATATATATATATATATACAGTCAGACACACCCCACAAACAAGACGACAAACCTTGAGGCCACTCAGCAACTAGCTTTTGCTTAAGGGTACCAACTGTGGTAGATGAAGAATATGTACTGTGTGCTATATCAGTTCCGTCATATATGCGGAATTTAAGCTCAATACACCCCTCGCCTTCAGCCATGATGATAGCTTGTGTCCACCTCCGCCAAGCTTATGCAATAGCAAAGTGCTTCCTTGGATCAAAGGATTTACTCTCGCCTTGTTCACCTACAAATGAATTCCCATTCCCATAAGGCCATAACTCCAATCCATTTACACACAATTTAACTATAAAAGAAAATCAATAGTTGTATTAAGAACGACAATGCAGTGTAGAAGAATCCCAACTCTTAGCAAGAATGGCAAGTATAACATGTTTTCAGTGACCAAAAAATCAAAATCCCGAAACATAAACAGGAAAATGAAATTAACATGCACGCACGCTATCCACAAAACTAATCTGTGTGACTCTGAGGGAAATTTCCTTATTATAGAAAGCTTGCAAAAATTGCACATCTGAATTTGCAGCTAGGGAACCGATACAACCAAGTGAACACCTCATATGATCCAATTGCTTCTCCAAACAATGTTTACTAGATATGTCTCTGCGTGCTTATAGGGATTCCTACAGATCACACTGAATTCACATTAGAATTGATTCAATCAATCTGAGTTAAGCATAATAGTAGAAATGAAAACCAGAACTAATTGATAAATCTGTGATTGTTCGATTTCCTAAATTTTTGGCCAACAGAATGCGGTTCTACGATTATAAGCGCAAATTAAACCCTAAAGTGATGCAAAAAAACGAAGAATCGAATCTGAATAAAGAACCGGACTCGATTTTAACATGCCCTGGGTTTGTCTTCAATAAGGCTTAGCTAAAATTGAAATTAAAAAAAAAAAAAGATAGAGAAAGAGTTTAAGGAATTGATAATACCTGATCAAGAAGCCATCAATGGAAGATCAGTGACATATGATAGTCTATATTAGAGAGAGATCTGTTTGCTTCGTTTCTTTACTACGTTTGTGGCTACGATGGCTTGTTAAAATTGTAAAGTATTGTACCTATAAAAAATAATAATTATAAAGGTTAAAATAAATAAAAAGAAAAACACAACAACGGTTGTTGAATGAACCAACTGACTGTACGGATTCACAAATACGGTTTTTCACTTTTTCTCCTTCCTTCCTCTTTTTTTTTTTAATTCGTGGCAGATTTGAATTGACTCGAACTTAATTAAGGACAATTAGCGAGCTGAATGCAACAGTGCAATCAATAAAAAACCATACAAACCACTCTTACCCTATTGAACCACCCATGCATGGACCAAAGACACAATGGATCAAGTCATCAACATTCAACAAACTAGCTAGCAGGTACCCTACTTTGCCAAGCCACTAAAATATGTTTGTGATCCTAACAAACAAGATTTCTAGGTCAAAGAATTAACCTCAATAGTCATTTGTTTTAATTTAAGAGCATCTCTAGTGTTTTTATATAACCAATCTAATTTTTGTCACATCAATACTGTGACACCCTCTACCCTCACAAATAATAAATACAAGAAAATAAAATCATGCGGAATTTTTTTTTTTAAAAAAAACATATTGACTTTAAATTGATTTCAAAAGATAAAGGGTTCACATTCACTAAATGAAAACATAATAGAAATTGTTCAAATAAAAATAAAAAAGTTATTCCGGCTCAAAACAAGGCCGTCCATACTGAATGAATAATAAAAAGAACTAAAACAGAAAACATAACTCAACAATATTGTTTGCGGAAAAATATAGCATGCGAAATAATTTCTATGCCCCAATGTCACACTTATCAGAGCATATCTCTATCACAGATTAAGTCTCTTCGGCTCTAACATGGAATTCATCATATGATGGCTCACCTGAACAAATGACAATCAGCCCAAACACAAACACACACCGGGAATGAGTTATCACATTCATATATAATAAAATATTAGAGCATGTAAAACATATAGTACTTACAACTGAATTTATATAATTAACACCGTTTCACAAAATCACACATATTATGCACATTCATTTAAGTTCGTCCACTCCAGAAAATAACATCAAACCATAATTGTTAACCCAATGAAAGACAAACACATGCGTTATGCAACAAATACTCTAGACTCAAGCCTACATACAATGTGGTACCATTTTCCAGTGAAAAACCTCGTCGGGCGTCTAGGAGTACATGACAGGACATGCCTCACAATGGGTAAGTCAGGTCACTCTCACTAAGTGAAATCATAGGGAGACCAGTCAGGGTCACGCTGTTTTGCGAGAATGCTCCAACCATGTGGGATCGGCACAGGCTTACAGGAGCACTCAAACCGGATGACCCCCAAGGCCTACACTCCGAAGAGTCCGTCAGGGCCTCTCCCTCCTGATTCAGGTCCAACAAAAAAAAAACATTTGAACACAAAGACTCTACCTATGAATTATGCAATACACACAACTACTCAATTGTTTTCAAAATCTCGAATGTATATATATATATATATTTAAAATATTTTAACTCAGTGCGCCTCAAGTGATTAACTCGTCGGGTTCCCACAGTGGATCCCATCACAACTCATCGCGCATTAACTCGTCGCCCTTAAAGGGTCTTACAGTTGTGTGATTACATAGTTCATGACTCACAACTCAAAACATACAACATCTCAACAATTATGTAATTCACAATCCATTACGTACTAAATGATTATCACTTACACACAGTCTCAACCATAATTTCATAATAAAATAATTTATCGTATCTCATGCATCCTACACATATCATTCAATAGTAACATTTACTTGACACAACAAAAATATAGATTAAACCGAATATATTAATTCAACAAAATAAATAAATAAAAACATCTACAACAATTAATTTGAGATGTGACATAAATAATTATGATTAAGCAATAATTTTACAAAAGTATTTAATTTATTATTATACATATATAACTAAATAAAATAAAATAAAATAATAATTTCACAATATTTAATATATTTCTACAAAGCAATAAAATAATAATTTCACAAAATATTTAATTTATTTCTCCAAAGCAGTAAAATAATAATTTCACAACAACATCTAATTTATTATATATATATATGCATAACATGAAAAGTAAAAAGCATGTGTATTCGTTGCTGCACTTACTAGGATAATATCTTTAATGAATAATATATTAAATATATATATTATTGCAAAGGAATATATGACTGCTCAAAATTCGTTTCTCAAATCAAGGTGAAGAAAAAACAATAACGTGCATATTCTCCGCACTTTAAAAGGAACGTTTAATGTTGAAATTTATTTATCAATTTAATATGCAGAAACAATAACGTATCAAGCATATTTGATGCACTTTAACGTATCAAAGTTTTCATTTTAATTGCTGCAGTTTTGTTATACTATTAAAACAAGCAATTATGTCATTAGTAATAATGCATATTGCACAAAATAAGTGTAATTTAAATAAAATATATTATTTGCAATTAAAGAGAACCTCTATAATAATTAATTTAAGATATAGCAAAAATAATTATTATTAAGGATAATTTTACACCGTATTTAATTGATTATTATACATATATAACATATATAAATGAAAAGAAATACAAATAATTTCACAGTAATATTTAATTTATTTCTGCAAAACAATAAAATAATAATTTCATAACAATATTTAATTTATTATATATATAAAAAAAACGAACGTAGATACAGAGCATGGAATTGCAACTTTAACAAAAGGGAATATACATATTGCATCGTAGTGTAGGTGGGAATTGCAGTTTCAACAAAAGAAATATATGCAAAGACACAGTACGCGTTATTCATAAATTTTTATTACAAAAAAAGGAATATAATTATTTGGGTCAAATTCTTTCATTCAAATTATAACAATTCACTGACACATTTAAAAAAGTAATTCACAAGCACAAAACAACAAATATTATACACGTTAGTTAATATACAAAAAGAATCCAGTAATAACAATTGCCACTTAAAAAAAACTTGATATACACTAACACAAATATCATATCAATATACACTAAACCGGATCATAGAATTTCATGATAGAAGATATTACACTCAATTTAGCGTAAGAATTATTCAATTTGAAAGAATCATGAATTAACATTTTATAAAAACAATCCAAAATTGATCCTCTAGAGACCCCTATACATGTTCCTTCTTATCCCCAAGCGTGAGTAACTCATCCCTTACCTCGAGGTAGTCGCTTAAATGTTCTCTGTTAGCAATGGTGGCGTCTCTGGTGCTCTCTAGAGCTCCTCCTCTGGTTGCTCTGTTAGGGTTCTTGTGCGTCAGAAAAGAAAAAGGGGCAGAAGTGTTTTGTAAAAGCTGCTCTAGGTTAACATTTTGTTTATATAGTGGAGATTTATGACCTAATTATATTTTTATTTATTTATTTATTTATTAACTTATTACTGTATTATTTATTTATTAAAAAAAAACGACTGTTACAAATACTATTAAATAACTCAATTTTTTTTCAATAAAAATTTTCATTAACAAATTGTTTAACTCACAAATATGTTTTTTTTATATTTAATACAAAATTTAAACAACTCATAATTATATATATATATATATATATATATATATATATATATATATATATATATATATATATATATATATATAACAAACTCCAATTTTAAGCAACTTCAATTCACATGAGACACACCAAAATAATATTTTTTTGTTAAACAATCCATTAAATAACTCTTATTATAGATTCTCTAAGTTATTAAACATATGAAATGTACCATAACAAACATGACTTCTAATTCTTTTTTTTATCTCTCTATATAGCATTTTATTGTTGTCGGCAATATTCAATTGATTGTTCCGCACAAATATTTTTTAAAGACAATTTTATTGGAATAAGACAATAAATGTAAATATTTTTATCAACAGAAATTTAAACCTTAATTAGTGGTATTGTAAGTAACTAACCCCTTATGTTAAATCTTAGTTATCTCAGTTGATTCTAAGCCACTGAAATACTATGCTCAATTTGAAAGATGCTACTAAATATAGGGATCACCAGAAATTGGCGGAGCATAGGGAACTCCATGACCCCCCACAATTGCTATCTGTAATATATGCTCTTACTTACATGTCTCTAATTATTACATAACTTGGATTTTGACATCACCTGTGACACTAATTGACCTATTTGGTAGCAAATGTCCATTTAACTTCCTTAGTAAATAGACGTGTACTACAACCACAATCTGACAGTTATACTTATTTCCCATGTAGTTGGGAAATTCTGTATTTACAAGCCATGGTTAGGAAAGTTTATTCGATACCAAATTTAAAGAAGGAAAAAAAATAGATTTTTTTTATATTTATACTTGTGTTATTGATTCAACTGTGGACTAGGAGATCATTCATAATATATTTGGAAGTGATAACCATCATTCTTCACCAAGATACTAGGCTACATATGTATAGCTAATTAAACTAACACTAAGGAAAGAATTTTTTGTATAAATACAGGATTAATTTCACAGCACTACCTCTAGCTAAGCCTAGAGTATGCTTTCCCATATTTCGATATTGACTGATGTCTGTGGGAGGAAAAGAAGAGAATAAAAATAAACACAAGATAAGAAAAAGGTAAGGAATGTAATACCTTTCTTTATCTTGGGATAAAGTTGAAGAATCCGTGGCACTAGATCAGAAAAAGACGAGAATTTCCCTGTTAACTTTTAAATTTGTGGACAACGCCAAGAGATTGAAAAGTTAATGCCAGCACGATATTTTTTCTTTTTCTATATGTTGCCTCAATATTCTATTCTCCCTCTCAGAAACAATTTTCAAAGTTTCAAATGCTTTTTTTTTTTTATTTGAGTTTAATAGGTATACACTAAATGTAAAAGTTTTTGCACATGAGAAATCATTCTTGATATAACTAAATTAAGTAGCCATTATATAATTCAACAAACTCACTTGTATATAATGATTTGTGATTAAATGATAATATAAACATCCTATAAACAATCAATGTATATATTAATTTTTATATTTTATTTTACATAACTTTTTGGTAGAGAAGCTCCCCTTCTTCACTATAGAGTACATGAGGTTAACATGAGAAGGATGGGCAAGATATGACAGACATTAATTTTGACCTATATAATGGTTGGGCAGACTGAGACAGGGAAAACCATAATGGGTTTGCTAGCTGTTAGTGTTTGGCCAATTCCCATGCATCTTACCTATCTTTCAGAGAATATTTTCTTCACAAGATGCAGAAGGAAGGATGGACACACACACATATTCAAAGCAAGTGACTGCAGATACTTTTCATTTTACTAGAATGACTTGAAGTTGAAGGTTACTGAATATTACTGGTAGGTTCTTGAAACAGATTGGAGAAAGAGGGACAAAGACAGGAGGGAGAATGGTGGTTGAGCTTTTATGAGAAGCATCAGGGAAGAAACTTTCAGGGTATGCTCTTTACTATACTATAGTACTAGTACGCCATGTTAATTGAGAGATTATTAGCCTTAATTAACCCAAAAATTGCCTTGTTATGGGAAACATCTTGTGATAGAGATTGTCAATATCATTCATAATCAGATCACTGGCACTGTAGTACAAGTATATAAATTAAACTTTCATTAAGAATATTTATGTGATTACATTATAGCTAATTAAATGCTAGGAGACACTTCAGACATAAAACACTAGAATATCAATACTATGCTCACTACTCTACTAATTCAAACCAGCTTATTCTTCCAGCAGGTATCAGGAACTATTCTTGTGCTTCTTTTCAAGACAAAGCCTGATAAGGTTTCAGCATCTGAGTGAGTGAACCACTTAGGTGGAGGGACATGATTTCATTGGTGGATCCCCTTAGCTTCCCTCCTATGAACACAGCTGGGACTGGAGCAGTGCAGCCTAGCCTCAATAGAGCTTTCTCCATTTCTCTGCCTTCAGGGTCATGATCAATCTCATGAACCACAGGATTCACCCCAAGTTCTTGAAACAGAATGTTAACTGCATAGCAGAGGCAACAAGAACTCTTTGTGAAAATCACCACACCCTTTTCAGAGGCCAACCTCATCACCTTGTCCATATTGATACACCACTGATCAAGCACCTGTGATCTTCTAAATATATATGTACAGAATTTCTGTTCCTGACACAACAAAAAATAAATAAATGTAACACAAACAAGAAAGAAAATTTAGAAGTCTAATTTTGAAGATATGTGTTTAGATTACCTTAGACTTATTAGAACTCCCAAACCATCAGACCGAATCCAAACTGAATTCGATCCAATGGCTATATTGGGTTGGCAGTCTAAGGAGGAGATTTGGGGAATAGAAAATTATATGAAGCTTGAGGTTATTTGGAATGAGCTGATATACTAGACTATTTATAGGGACCGCTTTGTTTGTGCAAGAGCAAAGCACGTTCCAAAGAGGTTGTGCTTTTTGGATTCCCAACTTAGTGTATGATCTTATTCGGTTTTGCAAGTTGGAAGACATATTACACGTATATGCCTCAATTGGTAGACTAGCCATGAGACCAAAATCATATAGTACCAAGATTTTATTCAACTTAAACAATTGAAAACAGTATCTTTCTGTAACCAAACTAATGCAATTTTTCCTGTGTCAAACGTGTGTCACATATATATTAACCCTTTGTTGAACTTGTACATATTTTGTGAATGTTAAAAAATAAGAATGCTTCTCGCTCGCTCTCTCTCTCTCTCTCTATACTAGTGAATGGTCAATTTATATCTGATTCTCACAATCAACTGCTTTGAATCCTTATGCCTAAAGAATGAGAGACTGATGAGATGGCTTTTTCAGTGGCTGCAAGATTCTTGGTGTTGCACCCACTAACTTGTGCGATTCTCTATGACACCGAAGCAGTTTAGTTTTGGGAATTGGGGAACTCTACGTAGATGCAGCACTTATATATATATATATATATATATATATATATATATAGTGTCTCACTTGTGTAGATGGCACACGAATGGAATACATTATATTATACACGTATAGAAGTAGAGCGAAAAAAATAGGTCCATTTTGAGAAGAATTAATTAACAACCCATTCAAGCCACAAAAGAATCCTATGCATATATCATAACTGAACATCCAACTTCTTATCCATAGGTAGGTGCCAGCACAAATACATATCACAAGCACGTGAGTCTTGGTTTGAATTGGTGAATATGTTAATTAGCTAAATGTATTAATAACTAATAAATTTGGAGACACAAATTATTTGTCATTGCGCATGTTGCTTGACGGTCACGTCATGCTCCTGCAGATAAATTATTTTAGAAATCAAGTGATGTCTTAGCATATATAGTCTACACACGCATGAAAATCATACAGGAAAATCAATATATCTTGCTTTGTGGATAGGGTGGAATAATAAAGGAGACATAAAAAGTGCTTGCATAACCTTTTTGCTTCAAGGTTCGGAGGGCTCGCCATGCACGTTCCTTGCTAAAAAAGTTTGAATATCTCTACCGCCAACATATCACTAATGAGTGATGTGTCTACTTGATTATTGTCCCTCGCACCTGGTGCCCATATTGAGCGGTGAGGAATCAACACCTAGTTATGCCTTAATTTAACACTTGAAATAATACTACTACAGCAACAAAGTCTTATCTCATTATATATGAGATTAATTACATAATAATATTTAAAGAGAAAATTTTCAAATATAAAACTTGTTCCAATTTCCTTCTTAACCGCTTTCTCCTCCTATTTATAGTACTGAAAATTGTACAATTTGTTCTTCAACACAAGTAATGTGTATTATCTTGTCTAATACAAGAAATTTTCAGCAAGAGAAAGATTTACATAAATAGGATATAATTGTGTACAAAAATTTAACTATTTAATCTGTGTCTCTCTCCTAATTTGTTCTCATCGATGTCTCTCGAAACTTCCTTTATAAGTGTCCAAAATATTTTATCTAATTTTTTATATTCTTTTTCTCATTTAAGTGTCACATCAATCTCTCCTTGTATACGATGATTTTGTATCTAACAACTGGAATAATAGGATGATATATTAATATTAGCTTAGCTGGCTTTCATGAAGAAGGGGTTTATTCCTCTTTTCACCAAACAGATGAGACTTTGATGGAATACTATGTTTTTGATTGAAAACAATTCTCTGCGAATTTTATTATTCGACAGCAAATTTGCCCACAATAGAGTGAATTTGATGACTAATTAACTATGTATTTATATGCGAGAGGAACATGTTATGACGAAATTAGATGAAGTGTGTGATAAAAAAACTTAACACTTGCATTAACCTTTTCTCCCGCATGATCAAGTTTCATAATAGACAGAGTTAGCCTTCAAGAAAATACCCCCCAAAAAAAGAGAAGACTATTTTCTTATACAGACTTCTTTTGGTACAATTGAAAGAGGACACTCAAGAAAAAGCAGGAGTGTCCCTGATTAAACACAAAATAGCATATCAGCAGAGTTCCTTCTACACCACTTTAAGTATATGGAACTCTTATATATAAGTCTTTAGTGTAACTAACTAAAACCAGATGGCTTTTGCATCCATGAGCAATTGTTTGAGGGAGCCATCAACATGGAGGGATATAACATCTTTGGATGAGCCCACAAATTTTCCACCTATGAACACTGCTGGGACTGAAGGGTTACAACCCATACCCCTCAAAGCCCACTCCATTTCCTTCCCATAGGAATCATTGTCAAGCTCATGAACTGCTGGGCTTGCTCCAAGCTCATAGAAAAGTTGCTTTATGCTGTGACACATGCAACATGAACTCTTGGTAAATATAACAGCAGCCTTCTTTGATGCCAAGTCCTTAACTCTATCCATTAATTAATATAAGAAATACTATATAGGGAGAATATATATTGAAAGATGAGTGTGGGAAGCTAGTGTGATTTTTTGTTGTGCCCTGGTGAACCTTGAGATTTCATCAACTCTTATTTATAGTAGTGGTGAGGGATAGTGGATTGAATTGTATAAGCTAGAAAAGCATAGAAACAAATTAATTATAGTTAAATTAGATAGGAAAGAGAAAGAGAGAAAGTTCCTTCAGATATTTGTTTGGATAAGGGAGGTGCCACCCTGATCATTTGGTCGATGGTGACACAGCCAGTGCCATGAACAAGTTGCATTTAGCATCAAACTGTAAACGATAAATCAAATATCTAAGCTGGCCCTCCGTACGAGCAATAAACGCAGGAATAAGAACAATGTATAGTTTTATAAGCCTAGAAACTCTTTCCGCCCTGCCTTCAGCATCACAAAAACATTATTCTAATGTTAGTTATATGAACAAACTTCTCTGAGGCAGGTGGCACAAAACCATTGCTGTGTTGTCACAAAATCTATCAAAAGCATGGAATCAAATAGAATTAGAAATATGCAAAGTCATAGGCCCAGAAGAGGAAACCAATTCCAAATTTGCATGGTTATACCTTACCCTATAATGTGTGTGTGTTGAGGACTTGTGGGGATGGGGGGTACCCTGCCCTTATTTATTTATTTGTTAAGATATATCAAAATATAAAAAGGAGTAAAATAAGAAGAAAAAGGGAAATGGTTATGTTAATTAGATTTTAAGTTATTAAACTAATTACTCTGTCTATAAACAATTGATGGTCGATTATTATATATCTCCTAGACACTTAACCAACTTCTGCAACATGTGGTATGTGGCAGTGGTTTGGTTTGGTTCAATTTCTGTAATATGTTAGGTTGTGATTTGTGACTGAGGTTGATGTGAGGGAAGATAAGAGTTTATCCAAATTCTTTCCACTTTTTTCACTTTGGTCCCCGCATCAGAATCATGCAATGCAATGCACAAACAGTGGTGTAAGGTCCGGTAATCTTATTTGTGTTTGGCCATTGGGCATGGGAAGGGATTCTTGAAAATTGTGGGTGTATGTTAATATTGGATTTCATCAATATATATGATTCCATTTCCCTTGGTATAAATTACGTGGCTTCGAGCAATCATGTTAACTTTGGGAGAATGCTTGCATACATATCCATGAAAGCGAATCCAAATTAAAGGATTTTAGATTCTTACACATCAATTTATAGTATCAACTCAAGGAAGGAGAGAATGTCAACTTCAAATTCGGAATTTGCTAGAAGGATAAGGTATAATTTGATGGTAGGTTGCCCATTGTTCATGTCTAAGAGTGGAGCGGGTTAAAGATTGCACTGTATTTAGATATCTTATGCTGGGTAGTTAGGCAACTATAATACACAACACTAAAGAAACCGACCAAATCGGTTATCTAATATTCTTTAACTGTTTCAAAGTCGTTACGCAAAACATAAAAGTTTTGAATTATTCCGTTTCTGTAATTCTTTTTTAGATTATTTTTCATAAACCATTAATCTAAATATTGCTATGGTTTCTTGAAATTTTATACTAAACTCTATTGCCTTTTTAATTCTTATTATAATTCTTTTAATTATTCAAAAATATATTTCATTGGCGCTTTTGTTATTCGAGAAATACATTTCACCATGTATCCATGTAACGAGTTACTTTAAATGTTGAAAAAGAACAAGAGCATCGTGTGTAATTCCAAAAAGTATAGTGTAATTTGCTCAAAGATTTTAAAATAATTACTATAAAAATAACAATTTTATCAGACATATCAATCAATGATTAAATAAAAGTTTTTATGGTGTAAGTGAAATATGATTAAATTTATTCTCTTTTCTTACAAAGAGGATGTTAATTGTTACCATCGACAATTGTAGTTCAAGATTTATGTAGAAACTTCGGCACCGATATAAGCTACTAAGCAAAAGATACTGATAGAAATTCAGGGGGGGTTGTATCTTGAGGAGGGATAAGCCTCCACCAAAGTAAGTTTGTATAAAAAAAATATTACAATAAAGGGAGCATTTATTCTTAACTTTCCCGTACCCCCCAAAAAAAAATCCATTCTTAACTTTTAATTGATTGATCACAATGTATTTCAAACTAATCTAATAGATACTACTAAGTCCTAAATATGCAGCTCATTAAATATTTGGAATCTCAACTAATGAACCTTTGTTTAAAAGAAAAGAAAAGGAGGAAAAAGATAAAAAAAAAAAAGAAGAGAAAACACAATTATCAAAAAACTTCCCTCCCTTTGAAACACAAGAAAATATAAAAGGAAAGAAAAAAATGAGATGAGTCTTACACTAATATTCTTTCTATACAATTTTAAAAGAAACTGATAATAAAAGATATAAATTGATAAAATTACCATTATGCCCCTTGATATAACAAAAAAAATATAAATAGATTTATTTTTATAGAATTATTATTTTTATTTCAAATTAATAAATAAATAATTTAAAATTTATTAATATTTTTACATTTTTATTGACTTTTTTTGTCTGTTTTCTTTTTTCCTATATAGTATTGTTCCATCCATATCTTTGTATGATCTCACTCGAGATTCTTGTGCCCAGCTCAACTTGATCGACAAATTGAGAACAATCATTCACCCAAATTTGAGTATACAAATAAGCACCCTATAGGTATAAACGCTAACTTGATCTCATCACTCACTCTTCTCCTTTTGAGATTCACTTAGGCATCAAAGTGTTTGCAGGTACAATCCCTTGAGCTCTACCATTGAACAATATGATTTGTGTTGAATCTCCCTCGTGAGGAGCGAATCTCCATCACTTCCACCGAACAACTACAGACATTCACTTTAAATAAACAGATTTTTTTTTCTTTTTCTACTTATTTTATTTATTTAATAGATAAAATGAGTATTTTAAATTTATCTTAAATTTTGATTAAACAATTATTTTTTATATTTTTATTCCCTTGATTACATTTCTTTTTTTATTTAAGGGTATTTATATCATTTTCGTAAATAGTTACACTTCTTTCTTTCCTCTCACTTCTGGAAGAGTTTCATCAAAATTCAAATTACAAATAGCAAATGTCCAAGTAATTGGTCAAGCCCAAAATTGTAACATGTTACGGACTTGCTTGGAGTCATGTCTCTATCCTCCAAGGTCATGAACTTTATGAGTCAAGAGATAGTGGGTGCGTGATGAGTAGTGAGACCACATCACCTCCTACAACTGATGATGTTGAATTACACAAATTAAAGGTTAAACGAGGGGAATTTATGTGCTTAGAGCCATCATTGACCACAAGATGTTGGAACACAAAAGAAATCAACGATATGAAAGCTAGCTCGGAGAAAGTTTTGAAACCATAGATTATCAAAAGGAAAAGTTTCACAACTGCAATTTCTAGAGAACTAGTTGTCTATAATAATCTCATAAGGGGATACGATTATCAACCATTATTTAGTAAGATATATATCTGAAAAGATTAAGGTGATATGATTGATTACATTAGCTTTGCTGAATATTATCACGTTTCATTTAATAAAAGAAAAACACAAACATCAATATAAAAATAAAATTTAAAAAGTTTAGCGTACTGTCACTTTACAGATAAAATAAAACTACAATTAAAAAATTTCTCTCATTTTTTTAAAAAATCAATCGTATAATGTAAGCATGAATTAGTCTTTATGGAACTTAGAAGTTCCTCTGTTATCATGTTTGTGACTTTAGATATAAAAGTAAGTTACGTCTAGGTATCACAAATGTATATGTCTGCAGGAATCATTCAGATTCATTCCGACTTTGATAAGAAAAAATTAAGTTGAGAAAGTTGGATTCGGAAATGAGGTCAGGTACTCTGCCCCCTACGATATAATAAATATTTTTAATTACTGTTATAATCTTACAATTTTAATGGATTAATGCTTTTATATATGAAATTGTTGTTTTCCTTATAGTTATGTATAATTCTTATTTAATTTCATGTTGAGCTCAAAAAATAAATGAAAATAAACATTTTTTATTTAATTTATTGCTAAACACTTGAAATTTCAACCTTGATAACACAAGGTGTTATGATCACTATTTCTTTAAGTTATCCAAAAATAAATAAAATCAAATAATTTTTACTTGAAATTTCAATTTAGCATATTGTAATAGATTTAGTTTAATTAAAAAAAAATTATCATATTTTTTCCATTTTTTATGAATAAAATAATAAAACAACATCAAGGGGTGAGACAGGTGGGAAAACCTGATCCCAAGTGGGGGAGAGATGAGTCTAATTTTTGAACCGGACGAGAATTGGAAAGGAGGGTGGGGAGGAGTTGGGGGTAGGGAAACTAAATCGGTCTGCCATGCCTAATTAGGTCGAATAAGTTTTGGTAGGCCTTAAATTTTGTTAAAAAAACAAAGCATCAATTTGGGCTATTTATAAGTTGTAGGTGTTTTTAAAAGCTTGACCTATAACATGCATAAAGCTTTGGCCCAATCTCTAACTGTATATTTGGACTAAAGTTTTCAATCATAAGTTTGAAAAAAAATATTGTAAAGTCAAGTTTAACAAATAAAATAAAATAAATAATTTTATTATAACTAATTTATATTTAGATATTTTTGTTCAAAAGTATGTTGATAAAATAAATTTATTTGAATAATACTAAAAAAATATCTTTACATCTAAGTTTACTATTAAACATAGGTGATAAAAATTCTACGAGGGATATGATAATAATTTGAGTTTATTGAGATAAAAGTAAGTTGGTGGACAAATAGTTATCTAAACATGTTCTGAGTTTGTTTAAAAACTTATTTTGTAATAAAACATAATTGAAAATATTAAAAAACATATAATTTTATGTAGGATGTGTTTGAAAGTTTTTTTTTTTTTTTTTTCTGAAAGACACCTCCATAATCGAAAACAATGTGATTAATCTTCCAAGGTGTAAAAGTGGAGTTTTACCTCTCTAACAATTTTTTTCACACGCACGGTAAGATAATCAAAATCCTATGCGAGACCTTGTTGATTCTTGAAAGAAATTATAAAAGCTAGTTTGACAATAAAATAAAAATATGTTTTTTTTTTTTTTATCATCATACTTTCATTTTCTGAAATGTAATGTTAATATGGGCCATGGTAACCCCAACAAGTCCAAGTGAGTTGAAATGGACCCAGCCCACGACCTTCGCTTCTGGTTGTGTTTTGTGTTTTGTCATTTGCGAGACACAGACATCGTCGTCGTCTCCGCCGTATGCGCTAGCTTGGTAAGCACCCTCTTCCTCTTCCACTTTTGCTCAGAATAACTGTTTTTTTAAATATTTTTATTACTATTATTCTTAACTCATGAGTCATAGCACACAACATTCTCTTTCTCTTTCTTTCTCACATCAGTTAGCAAATTTGTACTGTGGCCCAAAACGTTTGTAAATGCTTCCATGAACTACCCTTTTTCAAAAATTGATTAAAGTTTTAATCTTTTAAGCTGTCAGGATGTATATATTAACTTTGTGATTGGATTTTTCAACTTTGAGGGTTTTGGTATTTTCACACCCTCTCTCTGAAAAAACTATCGGGTTTAATTGCATTTTTTTTATAATTATTGGTGGCTTTAATTGTCAAATTTCATTTTTTTTCATTGTTTTGTTTATTGTTAACTGTGGTGTTTGAAATTGATTTTGATTCATGAATCGGATGCAGCTCTGCCTCAACCCAGGAATTTAGTAATTAATTTTGATTGATGTAGGATTTCCCCAAGTGTGACCACATCATTTGTAGTTGGAAACCCTGATTACATGTTCACAAATTTTTTAATTTGTTTGTGTTTAATATCTGTTCCCAAAGACAACCACCTTACCCTTTCTGATGCGAAGTTTGTATTTATGAAAATCACAAGTCTTGTAATTAGAATTATGAATGATCAATTTTTTATTGTAATTAGTTGGTTAAACATGTTTAAGATTGTGATAAACTACATGTCGCACTATATTAACTGATATTATCTGCTTTGAGTTGTTAGTTAATGATTAGCTGTCTAGTTTTAGGAATTTGTTGTTATGTCTTCATAACTTGCGTTGAACCATCCATGTGATGTGAGTCATGTTTGCAAGAGTTAGATATTGGATAATTAGACTTTAATAATGCATTAGGGTTTGAAGATCTCAGTGCCTTTAGATGGCCTCATTATTTTATTTCTAACTATGATGATTGGCTTGTTTATGATTTCTTATCACTGTAAAATGTTCCCTTTTTTTAATTTTTTTTAGGGTTGCTCCAATGGAGGATACCCAAGAAATTGAGGAGCAAGCACACAAAGAAGTGATTTCAGACAAAACATCTGAGAAGCAGCAGGAAACTCTTGATGAAATTCTTTCACGACACAGGTGATTCACACTTCATAACATTAACAGCTTCAGCTCTCAGCATTTTTATGAATGTATTTTAGTCTTACATAGATGCTTATAGAGATGGACTCTAAAACACAACAGACAACACTGATGGGCTGTATCCATTCTGGTAGATTCATAGTTATCAGACTGCACTATAGCTTAATCAATTATATTATATTACAAACACAAATAGATGAGCAGGTAGGATGTGGTTTCAGTAGATTAATGGAGATGGAGACCTGAATAATCATGTATTGAAAGTAATATTAGATTAAAAACATCATTTGTTCAGGATTCATTCTTTTGATCTAATATATATTTGATCAAGTCTTGTTGCTTTTTCCCTTTTTTTCTTTTAAACTTCTTCCCTCCACTACCATTCAGATGCTCAAGGGAGGTGGGTGGATGAAAGGTCACGTGCTTACATAGAGTTTAGTTTAGGTTCTTTGGATTTTCAAATAATTTGATGTACTTTTTCATCTATTTTTTTAAAAATAAATAAAATGTAAAGGATATCTTCATTCACTCAGGTTAGCACCTTCTACATTTGGCTTCTCAACAACTTATGTCAATTGCCACTTTCCACTGGCAACAGCTATGAAGTAAATAAAACCAGGCATTATGTGGTTTAAGGTTTATTAGTTGAGAAGATACTTGAATTATCATACCAACATGGCCATATTCTGTTAGAATAAACTGTCTGACTCACTACTGCTAGCTATATTTGTTTTGCATGGTTGACACTTGACAGCTGCTACTCTATAATGATGTACCTTAGGTGTCATTTGTTTTCTAAATACTTGGTTTATTAATTTTTATTAATACCCTATTTATTATTGGTTTACATCTCAATATCGTGACTTGAATGTTAAGGTATGTGTTACTTCTTATGTTGTGTTCTTTTGGTTCTCATTCTATGTGGATTCTTTGCTAACTTGCATATTTTCAGGAAAGAGATATTGCAACTGCAGAAAAAAGAAGTTGAGATGAAAAAAGCTGCAGCTAGAGGTAGCAAGGCTGAGCAGAAAGCTAAGAAGAAGCAAGTGGAAGAAGAGGTTTGTCAACTTTCTGCTAAGCTTAAGGAGAATCATGCCAAAGAACTGACTGCATTAGGCTATATCAGTGGTAATGGAAATGAAAAGAGCAATTTGGACAGTCTGGTGAAGGCCATAGCTGGAGTATCTGTTACTAGTCAACCTGAACATACAAAGGTCAGCAAGGCCAAACAGAGGCGAGACAAAAGAGCTCAACAAGAAGCAGAAAGGGAGCAGAGAATCCAAGCAGAGCAGAGTGACATTATAAGTGATCGTGTGATTGAGAACGAGAAATTGGAAAAGAAGTTGAAGCCTCTTGGCTTGACTGTTTGTGAAATAAAGCCTGATGGGCACTGCCTCTATAGAGCCATTGAGGATCAGCTGGCCATCCTCTCTGGGGGTAGATCTCCTTATACATACCAAGAACTTCGAGAAATGGTGGCTGCTTACATGAGAAATCATACATCTGATTTCCTTCCATTTTTCCTGTCAGAGAATTTAATTGAAGATGATTCCAATGAATCATTTGCTCAGAAGTTTGAAAATTATTGTAAAGAAGTGGAGTCCACAGCTACATGGGGGGGACAACTAGAACTTGGTGCCTTGACTCACTGCTTGAAGAAGCATATTATGATATTTTCAGGGTCCTTCCCAGATGTGGAGATGGGCAAAGAGTATAAATCTGATGGTGGCACTGGCTTGTCTAATTCGAGTATCATGCTTTCTTATCACAAGCATGCTTTTGGGCTAGGAGAGCATTATAATTCTGTGGTTCCAACATGATCAAATTGGGCATATATATCATCATAGGGATCCTTGCCTATCATGTTGCCTTCTATCATTTTTAATTACAGCCAGGGATTTGGCTTTAGGTCTCTTAAAACCGTAGTTTGTGATTTTGAAATGGCTATAACTGTACATTTCACAACTGTAATTGATATTTTCTGGATTATCATGTAAAAGCACTTCTGGCATCTGTCTAATTTTGAGCGTTTTAGTAATATCTTCAAAAGGGATGAGATTTGAATGAGTGGTGAACTTGTATCTGTACTGGCACTTATGTTGTGCTGATTGAAGCCACTGCACTAGCACTTATGTTGTGCTGATTGAAGTCACTAAGGTAAGGATTGAATAGGTGGTGTTATTTTTAAAAAGTAAATTGCACTTTCTGTTTGATACAGGAGAGTTTATTTAGATGCAGCTCTCTTTAATTGGTAGCCTAAATTGGCTGGTTTATCATGAATGAATTGATACTAATCACGTTGAAATTGAATAACTGGTTCGGTGTATCAATTTATAACGATGAGTTTATTACTCCTTTCATACATTTATATGAAAAACAAATAAAAAATTCATTGAGAAGTGAGACCAATAAAATAAGTTAATTTTTAATTAATAATGTCAAAATTTTAAACTTTATTTACAAATAGTAAAATACTTATAAAATTAAATAGTTTAAGTAGTGGTAATATTTTAAGACACTGTATAATTTAAGGGACAATTTTTTTTCTACCAATAAGTGTGACTTATATTATTAATAGGTCAACAAATACATTTATATGCATAAGTGGACATCTCATTAATGTGTATGAACTATGAAGGTAATTAAAATGAAGAGTTTGGAACTGTTTGCATATTGAATGAATTGGGCTTTTTTCGAGTAATTAATAGATAATATATATGAAGAAATGCAACTTTCAATTCTTGTTAATTTGAGAAATTTAAGCAAAGTACCTGATACTGAAAGGGATTTTCCTTCTCTATACCAGTAGAAACTGAAGAACTAGATTAGAAGTTGAGACCATAGCAAAATGCTGTTGTGCTAAAAGAATTTAAAAAATTATAGTTGTGGTCTGGTGTCAACACTATGGTTTACGCTTGAGCTTTTATAATATATAAATAAATAGATAGACGGATGGATGGATATGTAGTTAATAAAGAGGTAGAAGAAACATATTCTTCAGAGCAATAGCTGAAATAAAACGTATTCTGATTCACTGGTTATTATTTTTTTTCTTGATCAGTAGGAAATGGAACACAAATTTACAACAACTAACGTTAAACCAACTAAGCTAGTCTCTTTTGATTCACATGTTATTATCTAGCCCGAAGTTTACCAGGTGAAAGAAAATAAAAAGAAAGCAAACAGATTATACCTCAGATAAAGATTCCACTTAGAGAGTCATATGAAGTTGACATGCACATTGTACCGTTGTTATCAATGCAAATGATTTTACTGATCATAGATAATTTTAGATTTCCAAATAGAAATAATCAAAATGACCTGAAACATAATTAATCAAAGGAATCTTTCCATCTAGGAAAGGGTTAAAGTTGAAGCATAAATATACATCGTGGTCGAAACAAGCAGAGCGGAGAGAGATATAATATCTAAGTTCCTTAATCTGTAATCCATGATGAGTCTGGATGCTGAAAACCGTCTTCGTATTCATTACTAGTCACGCTCGTCCACAACTATTATATATTCTTATTCCTTTTATATCTTTGTCTCTTTCTCAACCACTTTTTTTTTCCATATATTCCTCTTATCAAACCATCCACATGTAGACTTACAATGTGGTTGAGAATAGAGGTGTCAGGTTTGGATTGCAGGAATACTCCATCTATGAACCAATCAAAAATTAAAAATAGAGAAATTTCATATTGATGATCACTGCTTAATTAAGAAAATACCTATGTATAGAAACATATGATATATACATGGAGAAAATCATGCATTAGTAGTTTGTGTTTATTCCTCCCATTTTAAGAACCAAAATGATGTGTGTGGAAAAAGTGTATAAAAGAGAGACACTCCCAGTATTATCTAGCAAGACGGATAGAAGTCCACTAAGAAAATTATTAATTACAGCCCTAAACTGCAAACATTTTTTTAATATATATAGTAGTCGTATTTTGCATAATATTGTTGATTGTTGATAATGCAAGTTGGTCATTTGCCTAAACGTGTATATGCTATTATATATATATATATATATATATATATATATATATATATATATATATATTAGTCCAGAGAAGCATACTTCACAGCTGCATTGCTTGTTCCTGAGTCATGCATAACACAAGTGCCAACTGCAGGGTATGGTCGCATTTCAGGAAATGATCTAAAGACCATATGTTTAATCCCAAAATTTTCCGAGTAATCAAAGGCAAGAAAGAAATAATATTACCATATATGTGGAGTTGAAAGCATTAATTTAGGCCTGCTGCATGTATATATAGTCCTGTCACTTTTATAATGTGAATGGGATATAATTGCTAAGGATGTGTGATTTCTCTAGTAAAAGGTTATATAGATGAACGACACAAACAACTTGTACGGTCCAGCATGGTCACTATGTAGGATGCTGATTTTCTAGTTAATGAGGGGTTCCGTATCTTGTGCTTTTAACCATTTAATTGTATTCCTAATCACTACAATTCTATCAGCTTTCAAGTTTTCTGAATTGAAAGGGCCACGAATCTTGTAATGAAAAAGTTGCTAATGTTGTTTTAGGCCCACTTCTTTCAACCTTATAGCAGATGCTCCAAAATAAACGGACATACAACAGGAAACGCAGAAAAATTAATCCATTTAGCAAATTGAATTTTGTTTATAGGTTCAGTCTTGTTATTAACACCTTTGTTTAAAAAAAAAATTGTTATTAAGACCGTATCGTGGTGATAAGATCTCTCATGCATGTGGCACTGTTATTCATTTAAACATTGTTACCCCTTTAAGAGTCAAGGTCATATTGACACTGATCCAATCGATAGTCTATTTTTCTTTAATGACTTTACTCACCTATTAGTGAGTATTTGGTTTGTACCTTGATCCAGCTTATAAGTATGTCTTTTTCTAGTCCATCTCTTACTGAAGACATCAATATTAGGACTTAAACACAAAAAGAAAACCCAACCCAGAAGATTAATCAGTTTGATTAGAGAGCCTCATATCTTACTAACACATATCAAGTAATTTATTCTACTCAAACATGAGACTCCTACACTATATCGAGGTGATAAGATCTCTCATGCATGTGGCACAAATGGTGAATTAATTTGAAAAATATGCCTCTTGCACGATCGACCATGAATCTTATTCTTGAAGAAAGTTCTAGATTCATTAGATTGACCTTAAGTGCTAGCTAACCAACTTGTTATCTACAACACATGCAGTACAGTGCTAAAGGACAGTTATCGGGAATCCTCCGAATTCTCTTCTACGATCTTTATTCTTCTATATGAGGCGACAATACAATATTGCCCACCACATTGAATCGGCTTATAAATAACCCTTCAGTGAAGCCAACCTCACGAATCACACGTCTCTTCTTATATATGCTTAATTTCTTTGTTCTCTCTATATATTATTAATATTGCATTGTGTTTCAGTTTTAACTTTCTATTTGAAACTAGCTAGCTAAGCATGGACGTGATCACAAGCATGGTAGCTGAAAAGCCGGTGGTGATATTCAGCAAGAGCACATGTTGCTTGAGCCACTCCATGACATCACTGATACGTAGCTTTGGCGCAAACCCCACCGTTCACGAGCTCGATGAAATGGCGAATGGGCAGCAGATTGAGAGTGCATTGCTTCAAATGGGGTGCCAACCAAGTGTTCCTACTGTGTTCATAGGACAACGGTTCATAGGTGGTTCTAAGAAAATTATGAGCCTGCATGTCAGGAATGAATTAGTTCCATTGCTCAAGAATGCCGGGGCTATATGGATTTAATTAAGACCAAAGCGATAGTTTCTAAAACCAAGATTATTATAGTAGTTGCGTTTTAGAGCTGAATAAGATGGTTTTGTTTTGTAGTCATGATTATGATGTTAGTTAATTAAGATGATTTTGTAGTCCTGCTACGTGGTTACGATGTTGTACTATAGTATATACTATATATGCGGCCTAAACTTTTACTTTCTTTTCCATTTCTTTTCTTTCCTCTTCTCTTCAATGGAATGCATAATATGAAATATGAATGATGCAGAATGAATAATTAACAGGAATACTTATTTTGGTAGGGTACTTCCAGATCAACACAGTGTTCCTTTTCCTCCCATTGCATTTTTTTAAAAGAATAATATTAATTATTATGTCAAAGTTTAAATTAGATAATGTATTTAAAGAGTATTTAATTTATTAAGTTATAATTAACCCAAAGTAATAATAAAAAGGCTTATTAAATGAATAAGTCCTAAATATAAATATCTAAAGATAAGGAAATTAATTAAGATATTGTTCCGATTAGAGAATATTATCCTTGAGAGATTTTAGCCCCGCATTGAGAAATCAAGGCATCCAACTAATGCTAACTTCCTATAAATACAAGCAACATTATTGTATATATAAACTTAATTATAAAGTACGTATATGCTTTTATTTCACAACATACACCTTGAATGAGATATTTACTACTACTAACATATAAGCATCGGATCGCCTCATGTTGGAACAACTAAGTTGATTGAGTCTAGACCTCCACTAACATAATTATCATTAAATTCATAAATTAAAAACAACATAAACAATACTCTATTAATTAGTTTATTCTGCATCATGCATTATGCACCAATCACTTGCTGCATTTTCTTTTTATAATTTATAAAATTAAAAATTAGTCCTTTTTGTTTACCTTTGATCCATTTTCTATGCTTCACATCTTTCCATTTTATCAAAATTAAGCTACCTCCACAGAACACATAGGTTTTCTCAAATTACTATCTTATTTAATTTTAGATGTGGTACACTTATATAAATGCTACGTGAACACATGCTGATGATATTTCACACAGACTGCATGGCTATATATTTTTCACACTGCTCATCTGGTTACACATCTTAATTAAGATTATTTACTGTAATTCATGAAGAGGAGAGAAAATCTGACTAGACATGTCTGGCATGATGGAAATGATAATAAGTGTTCCAATTTTTAAATTAAAATCAGAATAATTGTTCCAATTTTTAAATTAAAATAACTCAGAATGCATTTGAGCTAGAAGGAAATGGACAAAGTTGTAAGGGCAGAAAATTCAGCAAGCTACTAGCCGACTTCAAACTCTTCATTGTTCAGTCTTCAGAGTTCAGACCACAATGAGGGAATTGCAGAGGATGGGGCTTCAGTTACTTTTTTATTTTGTATTTCTATTACTAATCGTTAGATATTTATGAAAACCAATCCAAGGTTTCTTGGATAAGCTCTTTTTGCTCTTACGAGAGTATTTAATCAGTGACTAGGATTTCGTTATCCCATTGTTTTCTATTTAGAAGGAAAAAGTAAATAGAATGAATCAAAGGAGAAATTAAATAATCCAAAAACCCGAACTTGTTTGGAGTAACCAACTTACAAAGAAAAGGAAAATAGGTAGCTGGTTAAATTGAAATGATTAATAAAAATATGAATTTCTGCATGGTCTTAATTATCATTCTTTTCTAAAAATAGCCTAATTAATTAGCTTATTTTGTTTTTTTCGAAATCTTCCTAGCTATTTGGGAGGACTCATAAATGCAAAAGAGGGTGTTATAGAGTTTACGTAAAATTCTCATTTTTATCTTTTTTTTTTTAAATAGAAGATTTATAACCAAGCGAAAATATTATCCTTAAGTATTTTCTATTTCTTAAGCTTTTGAAAAAAATTAAATTCATGTCAACTAGATAAATATTACTGATAGACTGATGTCGGAGAACAAAATCTTAACGGGTAGTTGTTTGATAATAATAAAAGAAATTGAGAGGAGTGAGATGTCCTAATCTTGATGATAAAATATTTCTATAGAAAGTTATAAGTAAATCATCCTTCTGATCAAGTAGGTGGAAAAGTAAGAAAGGTGAGTCAAATTGGATGGTTAAATAAAGCTTTTTCTTTTAGCTCATATTTAACTTACTAAAGTTAGGAGTTTCTCATGGGATAATATTCTTGGATTGGTACAAATCTAACACCTCACTCTTACACACCACCAATAAAAATTTGACAAGTAATAATTAAAGTATAAAAGAAAAAATATTTATCATTTGCTGATAAAGAACAGCTTATGCCCCTGTATGGCTGTATCCAGATAATTCTATTATTCATAAATCTCATGATTTGACTCTTGTGTGCACTTTTCGCTCTGTCCAGATTTCAGATGCAGATAACTAGTTCAATAAAAACACTATCTACCAGCTCAGGACCAAACCAAGTGACCCTTTGATTTACACTTGAGCCGTTTATTCAAACCAATGGAACATACACAATTCGGACACAAGGAATTGAAAGAGCCAAGGGCTGTTTCTACGACTTGCAGGCACGTGGGAAACTTTGTTCCTAAAAGATTACGAATAATCTCTAAATACCAAAATTATAATTTTTAATCTTATCTGCCCATGATAATGTGTCTCAACAAAAGTAAGATCCTCATTGATGCAAAGCTAAATCCATATCACATTCAGCCATATTAGGTCTTTTGTATTTTCTGCAATCAAATAACCAAGGAATCATCACCTTTTTTACTTCTTTTTCCTCTCTTATATTTCCAACCCCATTCACATTTCTGCTGAAATAATGACAACATTTGCTGACATGCATGTGTAGAAGACCTCCTTCAGTTCATATATTACTTGATTTAAATCAGATAATAATATTTTTTTTTATCAACAAATATTACTAAATATTAATTATTATTAGTTTTTGTTAATGAAAAATTCAAAGTCATGATCTCTTTTTCTTTCTTACTATCTTTATCATTAAACTAATTTTATATCTTCAATCAAATAATAATGTTATAATTTATTATTATCTGATGACATTTTCAACGTTAACCAATGGGGATATCATCGAATACTATGGGCATACAAAACTGCATCATAAATTAAACTTTGCTAGTTTGTTTTTTGTTACATTTCTCACATTCAAGAGTGACTTGTAAAACATTTTGATCTTTTCTTATTTAGACTTTTCGTTTAAGATTTTATTTTTATAAATAAAAAAAAAAAGTCAACAAAAGATGCTCGAGAAAGGAACAGTCGACAAAGCCGTAGTCATATTTATCTAAGACAATTCACTAAAAAATAATTCAGGAAGCAATTAAGCAAATGATAAAACCTACCAACATCACATAATACTTTAGAGTTGTCTGCAGTATTATACAGCACTTTTATTATATAGTAACACGTTAATTTAGAATCCTACAATGTGAAAGAGACATCATAATAAGCCTGTCCAAATGTTACAATTTAGTAAAAAGCATAAGCTCTATCTATGCATAAGATTACAGAACATTTTCCTAGTATCTTCCTCCTCCCCTTGCGAAAAGGGAAAATTCGGTGCTTCCCCAAAGCCAAAGGTAGCGTTTTCTTTTCTCCCCATTCCTGTACGGCCATTATGTAGATTTTCATGAAATCAAGGGCCAGCCGCAGCCACCTATAGCCAAAAAAAGTAAAATGCTATTATTCAGAGTTTACCTTTAAATTAGCATCTGCCCAAACAAAATAAATAGATAAGATTTTTTTTTTCCTAATCTTTCAAGTTTCAACTCAGCTTTCGGTTTTTGGTGCGAATCTTGTGAAAACATAACAAGTTGCTACTTGTCGATTGGATAAACCCGACTCCTCTGTCGTGTCAAAAACAGAAGAGGGTAGTCAAATTATGATATACCTATGTTAACTTTTTAATGTGTTAGTGATTAATTAAATTCCTTGCCATGTCCAAGGAAAAAAGTCTCAGAGTTTGATATAATTTATCCTACTCCCGGAATAATTGAGAAGTAAGATTTTACTAAAATGGTAATCAGATTCTTCTTCAGCCGGTTAATATTCTACACAAATATCATGGAGAAAAAAAATAAATAAAGGTGACCGTCACAGTTAATATGGTCAAGAACCTGGGTTGGATACATTGTCTATATCAACCGTGAGTTTCTCGTGAATTCGGGAATCCATTGTTTTGTTAAGCAATTCTTTTTTTCTTGTCTTTTTTTATCATATGAATCAAAAAGGAGTTTAGACAGACAAACATCGCAAACACATGTCCTCCTCACGAGGCTGTATTCAGATTGCTATATAATATCCTAAAATCTTCTGCTGTATCGAAGAAAAGGATCCTCTTTAACGGGAAAAAAAAAACTTGACACGGTAAGTTTTAAAATTTAATCGTTTATTCTTTTAAATCTCAATCTTATCATAAAAATGTGCTATATTACCAACCAGCCATTAATCAAAATAATAATTGTTGGAATGTTAGATATGATTTCTTTAAATAAGGTCTTGAATTTAAATTTAAAAAAAAATAGTTGAAAAAGAATATTTCATTAAGGATTGTTAGTCCAATGTTTGAAAAATTAGACCTCGATCATGACATACTAGATCAATAGTTGAATTGTTAGATCAATATAGTTGAATTGTAAGAGTTAAAAAATACATAGTATAATTAAGATTGTATATATTTTTGTTAAAAGATTGAATTGCACATTGACAATTCTCCTTTAGGAGTATTTTGGTTGTGATCAAATGCGTGAGAAGAGCAAGGAAAGACAAAGAAATACGGGGATGGTAGGGGTTTGTTTGCGACGAATAGCAGAGAAATTTTTAAAAAAACTAATGAGACCCATAGAGAAAATTTTCCACACTAGAATGAAGAGATTTGTGAGAAAATTGTAGTCTGCATGTTGTTGTTCTAAATTCAACGTGATGAACTTGCAAGTCTTTTCCTACCACATGACAATAATAATAATATATTTTTACTTAATATTAAAAAAAAATTACCCACCAAATTATTTTAATTCAGATATTTCTCTTCAATCAGATCATTTTTATTTCTACTTTTATTTTATACCATATTTCTTATCTATTTTTCTTTTTTCTTCTCCGATATTCTCTTCCATTCGTTCGTTTTCCTTTATTCAACATGGAGGTCAAAGCATGTGTGTATCCTTGTTGTTTTTACATTTTAATTAAGTGCGTGCGTGACAGGAGAGAGCGAGTGGCAGCACGTGACAGGAGTCGCAGCGCGTGGGCAAATAGCCTGGAACCGTGTGTGCACCCAAACGGCAGGTGAAAAAAAATCGTGAATTAGTGAGTTTTTTAATAAAAATTAATCATTAATAAAATTAATAAATATTTATAATAATAACAAATTATTCTAAAATAAGATTTATAAATAAAATTTATTAAATCATTTCTTTTACAGCGATTTTTTAAAATAATCAGGATATCATATAATTATGATATATGAAAAACGATGATCTTATATTTGCATTTTCGTATCTTCTTGGGTAAGAGACTAGAGCTATTTAGGCCCCAGGTCAGAATGCGAGACTGGTAAGTAAATTATTTTAAAGGCTTAAATTAAGTGAATATACATATATATATATATGGTTTTAAAATAATTTAAATAATTTTTTAATAAATATTATTAAAAAAACAAATAAGATAATCTTTATCGGAATCATTTTCATTTAACCTTCTTGTGAACATGTATAATCAAAACTTTTTTTCGAAGTTATAAATTAAATATTTACTCTAATTGAAAAGTTTTTATACGTTAAAAATTAATCTAAACTAAGCCTTCTCTAACATAGCTATGTAATGATAGGTAAAATTGGATGAACCAGAATGAAGTAAAAAGGAATAGAATAAAATAAAGTTATCATTTTTTCATTGTTTAAACTATATATCATACGACGGAGAATAATACTTTTTGGAAACTTATATGCTAATAGATATTATGTGATAGAAAAGAAAGAAATATAAATATAATAAATGATATAATATAAGAAAAGGAAGAGAAATAAAAAATGTGAAATAACTGTTTATACTTTTAGTGATATGATGCAAGCGGTTAAAGATGTCAAATAAACTTTTTTTACAGGTAAGTTTAAATCTTTTGAAATTCTCCTTTTTGTTAGATAAGTAATGATAACTGTTAATTTATAATAAAAATATATTGAAAATATTTTTAAAGATATTTATTTAGCAGTTATTTTTTACTTAAATAATATGAATTGATATTTTTTTTATTCATGATTTGTAAATTTGAAAAGGAAATATTAAAATAAAATAAAAAAAGATCGAAAAGATATAAAAAAAGATCGAAAAGATATAAAAAAGATAAATAAAAAAAAAATTTTGCATCAAGTTCAAGTCCATTCAGGTCCTTATAAAAAGGAAGTCAAGGCGGAAGAATCTTCTTCTTAGCCATTCTCCCCCTTGTTTTTGTTTGTTACTTGTCATTTAGCACTCTCTTAGCCTTTGAATTGTAAAACCTCCCATGGCTAAACCCCCTTAATTGGGTGGGAAAGAACATCTCAACATTACATTGCTAAAGATAGCATGATTTTGTTGTGACCCTATATAGCATCTCTTTATTTAATGTTGTTTATTGTTTATTATTTTGTCTTTGCAAAAGGATTTGAGAGAGGATATATAAATTCCTCTTTAGTGAGGGATCTCGGTTGAGTATATTAGCAGATGTGAGGTGGAAATTGGAAAAACATTCAATAAAGAACATCATTAAAATTGTATAAGGGTAGGTAGACATGTTAGGTCTCTGTAGACTTGACACTCGAACTTCCGTATTAATCTTTACTATTTGTGACAAATTGGTGTACTTATCAATTGGTTAACAAGTAACCTTGTCTAGAAAAATCATTTAAGATATTTCCAATGCAAATTTTTAAGTGAGTTATTTTTAATGCAAATTCTTAAGTGAGTTTCTTGTTTTTTGTGATTTTCACAAAAACTCACACTTTTATATTTTTTTATTTTTACTTAATATTGATTGATGCTAGTTGATGAAAAGAAAATCATTTTTAGATGTTAACAAGTGGTTTATTATATATAAGAATTTGTTCTTACTATGAAGAAACCTGCAATGTCACATAGACTCTCTCAAATGATGAGGTTCCTTGCTTAAGAAATTTTAAAAGCATCTCCCATCATAGATGCTTTTAGCACAATAACACTTAAGAATTAAGGATTAGTTAAGTAGTTCTAACTAGAAAGAATTGATTGAAAATTAGGCCTATATAGTACATGTTCGATTGGTTTTCCGTCAAACTTGTTGCACAAATTCCGAAGCAAATTCAATGGTGCAACGCAAACTGAACGCAAAAGCAAGGGTGGGGAATGGGGATGCTTTTTGCTACCAACGTGAGTTTGAAATGGATACACATACATGCTGATAGTCATTCTCTAAATAGACCTCTATGGAGGCAACTCCAACATACCAAAAAGAAAAAGAGGAGTATTGATTGGATTAAATTGAAATGCAATGTATCATATTTTATATCACTTCGTTCATAATAATATCATATCATTCTTTTTCATCAACTCAAATATATATTGGAACACACAACTTTAATGTTTATTTTTTTATCAGATAGATAGGTATATGTTTATTCTTCTCTATGTGGAACTACCCAATCCCATCTCCGAGAATAAGCCATCTGCAACCTGTATAAATAGAACTCCACATGATCTCAAGTTCCACGTAGCAAATCAAACCAAATTCCTCATTTCACTTAAATCACATAGTTCCCCAACTCTTGGTCCCTCTAGTAATTAACCCTCCAAATCCCAATTATAGCATAGCAATGGATGTGTTAACAACATTGACTGCAGATAAGCCAGTGGTGATCTTCAGCAAGAGCACATGTTGCATGAGCCACACCGTGAAGGCTCTCATATGCAGCTTTGGTGCCAGCCCTACAATTATTGAGGTTGACAAAATGCCAAGTGGTCAGCAAGTAGAGAGAGCACTCATTCAACTAGGTTGCAAACCAAGTGTGCCTGCAGTGTTCATAGGACAGCAATTCATAGGTGGTGCTGATGAAGTCATCAAACTCAACGTTCAAAACAAGCTTGCCCAATTGCTTCTCGGTGCTAAAGCTATCTTTATCTGGAGTAGGTAGCTATGCAAAGTTCCAAACTCATCATCCCTATGAGATCAAATAAGAGGTTCTAGTTTTCTCAAAGCTGTGTGAGGCGGTTTAGTATAGAGCTTCTTCTAGTTCTAGCCATGCTTCTTGTGTTCTATTCTCCATTTTTCTCTGTCTTCTGTTTTTGTGGAGCAGAACAGCACTGTTTGTTTTGTATATTGCAAACTATGCTTTAACCATATATGATGATGGCCATGTCATGTAATGTAATCACCTATTAATAATCCATTTTTGAGTCCTGTGGACAGACGTTTCTTAAGTGAGGTTAGTAAACAAAATTTTTTAGGTGTACTATATCAATTTCAGAGATGCTATTTCTATGCAAGAGATGTATAATCAACAACATGCAAATAATACTAATGGAATAATGATATATGGACACTTATCTATTATAAACAAGCATTTGACAATCTTTATTTTTCTCTACCTCTGTTTTTTACTATATTATTTATCATATTTATATTTCTCTTTTCTTTCTCAAAATGTCAAATAGCATCATTAAACACTACTCAAAGAAACTCTAACATTGACGGCATCAATCACAAGCTTTAACATTATTATATTGACCTAGGTTGTAAAATTTTACAGTTGTTAGATTAAAGTATTCAGTGAGTGTATATATGTTTGAGTGTGAGTACAGAGTAGTATACTATTATCTGAGTTACATGAATTTTGAAATTAAACAAATCTTCTCACACTTGTTTTGGTTGAACTGAAATCACACCACCTCTCAATGCATGTGTTTTTATTATTTAACAAGCTATCTTACCAACAAAAGTACGACTAAAATATTAATATTTGTGCTTCATTTTTTTTAATTAGAAGCTTCATCGTCAAAGAGTTCTTAAATATGAATACTTTTTGTCAAAGTTACTAAAAACGTGTATAGTTTATCACTTTGTTGGCAATACATCGAAACAAGTTAAATGAAGGTGCTGTTTTAGATCAAATTTTTGCAAATAATAAGAATATTTTCGATTTTCTGTGCGAGTGCTTATATAAATTTCTTAACTTTAACCAATGTTACTTAACTTTTTTCTGTTGGAGCAAATGATATGGAGTTATTTAATCACATTTATATCATAAATAACTTATTTTTTAAAATATTATAAGACTCACAAAATTAAGTTAAACACTCAATTTGGTAATTTTAGCATTGAAATGAAATTTGTATAAAGTATTTAAATCTATATGAAATTATAAGACCCACTAAGATAAATAACTTATTAAAGTAATCATGTAGATGCTCTTATAAGCGGAAAAAAAATAAAAAGATAAAATCAATTAAATTTTTTTCTATAAAATCTACTTAACCATTTTATCTCTTGGAGAAGTTAAATAAGAAAATTTCTATTTAATTGATTTTAACTTACAAGACAAACTTAATTTATTTTACCTTTTTTTTTCTCGTATAAATATTTATAAAAAATTTATTCAAACTAACCCTAACAATATAATAAGGAAATTAAACAGCAGTTTCTACGCAAAGATGTTATAGAGGAGCCAATATAGCCACAACTTTTTTTCGCATACATATTGCAGCTTTATACATAGGATATCCTTAAAATATGAGAGACAGGGTGAGGGGTAAAAAAAAAAAAATGCATGTCAATTCTGAAGCAGAAGCCGCTGTCGAGGAATCCATAGTCCCCACTGCGATGCCGAGAACTGGCCATGCACTAATTTTTGTGTTCTATACTAGTTCTCGAAGCGCATATGCTAAGGTCCCTTTTTATTTTTGTTTTACACTGGTTGGTATATGCCAACAAATAATTAAACTTGAAAAAAATTATGCTTGTTGTGAAAGTATCTTTATAGTTGTTTAAATTTTGAATATAACCTTGTTTTGGTAAAGAAAATATATTTTTTTTATTAATTTAATCACTCTTATATAAATACTATCAATTAGAAAAGCTTGCTATGATCTTAAAAGATGACTTGACATAGACAACGATGAAACAGTGTTTCTTTAACATTGATAAAATCAAATAAATAGTGGAGGAAACAATTAAAATTTTAAAATATTAAAGATGAAATTATAAAATTAATTTATGTTAGACTAAATTAATAAGATGTAACCAACAATGATTGATACAAGTGATTATGCATTAACCAAATAGTCTAGGATTCAAATTCTAACCTTGTTTATGAAATAATCTAGGTTTGAGAGAAAAATATTTTTACTTTCTTGTTTATGGAATAAATTGTGTTAGAAGAGAAATATCTTGTTTGTTATCAATATTATGATTAGCTAAAAATAATAATAAGATATATATTTTTTAAAGGCAAACACTAAAATTTGGATGTTATTTTAGCTTGATTTATTAAGAGATTGAGTAGCATTGAGTTATGGAAAAATAAATGCATTTATTGCATGTTTATTTTTTGAACTTTTAAAAATGGAGTATTCATCTCTTCCTACAATGCAGTTCTCTTTTTCAGAACGGGAGTAGGTGTTTGTGGAAGGTATTTTAGCGCTCAAATCAGTAAAAATGCAAGAGGGTCCTAAAAATGGGAGAAATAGTACTTCTTGTGTGCATGTTGCCTTGTATGAGTGTCCTTCTCTTCTTGTAATGGATACATGAGCGGAAACGCAGTAACGAACCTATTTTCGTGGTACTGTCAATACCATATAACGATTTTTGGCATTATATTAGGCATGATTATGCAAGTCCTTCTAAATTTCACACGATGCAGAGCCAAAACACGGACAAAAAATCTGAGACTACTCTATTTTTAGTAAAACTCGTAAAATTCAATTAATGATAAAATGTGTTAAAAAAAAATGGTTCGCGATCGAGACCTTCGAACAAGTCCATATTATACGCCGTCTTATGGGATAAAAAGACATAGACTGTGTTAGTATACAAAAAATTGTTAAACAAAGATGTGTCAGATGGTGTTCTAACATTGTATGTGTTTGAATAACCAATACATGTTCTGATGTACACGAGAGTTTACTTGAGAAGAACCAGAATCTTCTTGGGGTTCAAAAGAAGTGTTCACTACGCCTAACACGTCTCCATGTCAAACAGTGTGGTTTCTTTAGCTGACAAAACCACCGAAAGCTTGACGCAAGTTTAAAAAGTGGGCTAGAGAAAATCCATATGAAAAACAAGATAACACGAGATAAAAGATTTGTACAAAAGTTCGGCCTCTTTAAGCAATTTTGGTGCACTTTTGACGTGTTTTATTGCATTGTTTCTCATCATAGGGCTGACTGCTTGGTCAGCTAATTGGAACTTCTTTCCTGTCAAATATCAAACAGTAACGTAACACTTAAATTTTGATACTATGCCCAAAATGAAACTCGTTTTTAAGGCTTACCAATAATTGACGCTTAGCTCATTCTGTGTAAAGTAAAAGGGGTAGAACTTGGCTAGAAAACAGAGAAAAGCACGAGGAAGAAAAACACAAACAAACAAAACTTTCTCAAGTCTCATTTTCTTGCATCTTATCTTATCCTTAACAAATAGAGAAACTGGACAACCGATAAATAAATGAATTTGTAAAAGACAGGGACAACGAAAAAGGGATATTGTGACATAACTAAATTGGATTTGGTTTCTTTAGAAAGAGCAACTCACTTTAAAGGATTAAATATAAGCAGTTCCAGCTAGTCATTAATAAGAAAATTAAATATTAATATTTCATGTTCGTGCTTATACAATACAAGTATATGAAAATCAATTATTGATCTTCTCATCATCGACTGATATTTCTTTAGATGATTCAAATCCAACTATCTCTCTGAGAGGGCCATTATTGAAGAAACATAATTTTCAGAACTAAAGTACCTAAAAATATACAAATTTTACTCCATAAGAAGAGATTACGTAAAAAGGTGACATAAAAGACAATGCTGACACTGTACAAGGGCAAATCGTCAAAAAGCAAGACTAATTATTGTCGTCGCCTTCACGAATGAATCAACATTACTTGCAATGTGTACCAACCCCAACACCACATCATCAAATTCTCGTAAACATAATTAACAATCATACCAAAGTTCAGATATTATTGAATCATTCTATACAAACTTATAATCAAGTAACCAGCATTTACAACACTGAAACATCTCAATAACGATAATACATTTAAACAAATAGGCGCGCACACACACAAACCAAAGGAAAATTGAAGTAACCTTGGGTCAAAATTCGGGGGGTGAAACTAAAATTTGCTTCACTTGTTGTGAATATAATCTTTTAAAACGTGATTGCTATCTTGGAGGATTGCATTGGTTCGCCAATTGGCCACTGCTTTAGAAACCGTAGCATTAGCCTTGCGAATTTCGTCAGCGGAAAACTTGTGTTCTATAATTCCCAAGGGTCCAGGCTGCAGCACCTTGATCACAGTTTCCATCTCTTGCTCAACCTGTCTGTCACAGACACAAAGCAAGAAATCGATGTTGATAGAACGTAATCCTAAACCCTAATAATTTTCTTCGGGTAAAGGATAGAGAGCTCAATAAATTGCGCAGAAAGAAGGTGGGTTAGTTACCTCATTAGTGCAGAAAAGGGCAATGAGCTTCGAAACCCTGCCATTGACAACCTCATTCTTCGCACTGCAACAGACGCAGGATCCTAATCTAAGAAAATGTTTAGCTTGGTACGGCGTCGTTTCTACTTTGCACAGACTGGGCCACACTAATTGGGCTTCGAACGCATCACAGGATGGCCCAACAACTAGGATATACGGGATGACCCTTTAATGTTTTTGTTTGGATTAAGAGAAAGTTTGACAGATAACAAGTTTTTTCATGTTGAAAAATTATGATTCCTGATAATCATGAATAATGTGATTCATGTTGTTTTTTTTTAATGAATATAATTTATTTGATTAGTCATTAAGAATCTATAAATAAGTTTCAAAAGAATTAAAAAACTACAGATATTTTTATTGATTATTTTAATTATTTATTGGATTATATAATTTAATAAAAAAATAACATGATCTTTTTATTATAATAAAAGAAAAATTAAAATCAAAAAATAAGATTCTCACCTCCATGTGAGAAATTTTTTTATGAGAAATTGACTAAAAAACATTTCCATAAAATATTATTTTTCAGGAATGTTATTTTTTAAAAATGTATAATATCAAACATGAAAAACAAAAAACTCTTCTCCTGCCTAACGCCACCTATATGGGTGATATAGTTCTATAGATACTTGCAAATAATTGGCACTGAAAATTCTCATGTTTCTAGTCATGTCCAGAGACTCTCTTTTTTTTTTATCTAAAAAATATATGTAGTAAGTGATATAAGAACTTAGAGATGAAGACAACATTATTGCGTGTAAAAGTGGAGTTGGAAATGATTATTACCATTTACATGTTTTTTACTCTAGTCAATTATACCGGACAGTAAAATGATTTTTTTACCTGTTTCGTGTATATTACTTCCCCTTCCTCTTCTCATTCCTTAGATTAGATATCTCTTAATGATGTGCATATTAATAATTATGGTATTGCTAGGCCATCACGCTTATATATTATATTATTAAGCCTTAATCAAGTGACAACAAACTCTTTTGGATCCTAATTGGTAGCAAAAAATTTAATGTCTCATAAACAGTTAAGTTCTTATAAAGTGTTTATATACTAATATTCTGATGCAGAGGATGGTACAATTTGAATTCTGATACATGAAATGTTTGTATACTAAAGTTTGATGACTTAGAAACAGATCAGTTCCCAATTTTGGAATAGTTCAGCAGGGTAACAATAGTACTGAACACAGCATGTCAGGAACATACTCAAAAAACTAGTGACAGGAAAATAAACACAATATCACGCCATGCATTACAACCATGTTTATGCATACTGTACATACGTTATGGCATATATGACATATTAAGTAGTCATGAAACGGAGTGGCGTCTTCGCTTTGGAAAAGGGAAGCGAGTTTCTGAACTAGCTTTGCCACCAATTGGCTTAATGCTGTTTATCCTGAATAGAGAATTTAGCTTGCTCAGCTTTCTGGTAAATGATTTGAACAACTTGTTGGCAGGGTGTGACTTAACAAGCTCCTGCTTCATGGACACGTGGTCTTTCTCCAAGTCAGTGAGCCTCATTCTCATTCTTGCTACTTCAAGCTTCAGCTCTCTGTTCTCTCTTCTAACCGATGCATAGTTATCTCTTGGGGAAATGGCTCCACTCCCTGCACCGCTTCCTGAACGGTGAGGGAACTGACCAAAGAAGACTTGGTTGTGCCCTCCATTCATGGCATTTCGAAGCCTCATTTGCTCCAAGTAAAGAACTTGAACCACCGTCTGCACCGGTAGTCTTTCATTCTGTGCTGCATGGCTGCTTGCTTCTTGAGACAGTTTCTGACAATCAATGGTTTTGCATAACCGGTACCTCTCTGAGTCCTTCATGTTTGGATGAACCTTTATCACAAAGAAACAAACTGCAGTTGAACATTGGTGACTACAAGTTTACCAACAATAATAGTATGCATACTTTAGATCTGATTAAAATAATAACCAAACATGCACTTTTAATGTAAAGGGTTTTTACACCTTCAGTCGATCATAAATTGTGAGATATGATAAGTTTGTCAACTTTTTATAATAATTATCTTAAAAGTCATATCTCTTATGATTTCTGATTAGATGATGGTGTAAAACTCTCAAAGGGATAGTACATTGAAATTAAACTTCTCAACATAGAGTAAATAATTTGTTCACTTTTTAACTATCATTCAATCATAAATTGTCATATATGATAAGTTAGTTAACTACTGCAATAATTATATTTAAGGTCATAACTAGATGGTTTCTGATTTGTTGAATGTGTAGATTCTTCGTAGTGTATAAAAAATAAACTCTTCTTTGAAAGCTTGAACATGATGGGAGTAATGTTCACCTTAAGGAAGATGTCAACAGCTCTATAGAGTCCATCACTAACGATACGTGCATGATCTGGAAGCAGTTCTGCAAGTGCTGTGAATTTTGACGGCAACAAGTTTGAGTCTAGTGCTACTTCAGCGAGATAACTGTCCAGCAATTTGGATACCTTTATGATTGAGCTTTGTTTAGGAGATCCAGGACTGTCAAAATCATACGCCATTTGGCTTTCATCAATGTAGTTATCGCTATCTTCGCCATCCTCCTCGTCCGTGTTAAGATAAATAGAAAAGATCCTCAGAATTAAGTCTGTGTCATACATTGTGTTGTGGGAGTTTTGAGGTGAGTTTGTTGGGATTAAGATGTCTTCAAGAATTGCCTGGTCAAGTTGTAGACTAATTCGCCTCTCCAAATCAGATTTGCAAGGAGTTGATGCAGATGCTGCTATTGCAGCCTTCAACAAACTTGAGAGGAATCCCATTGGAACCGGGCTTTTCCTTGAGTGAGTTGGGAGTAAGCTAACTATGGTTTCAACAACCACCCTTTGTTTCTTTTGCAATTCCAAGTCATGAAGACTTCCCTTCACCACTTGGGGGTCTCTAACACGAATCCCCTGAAGAGAACCGTGTGCATAGTTTATCAAAATCTTGCTGATCATGTCTTGTTTTAGTCCCTTTGACTTCACAACAGACACAACTCGTTGGAAGAACTCAAGACTAAGAACATTGAAAGACTTCCCCCACCAATCTGAGGATGTTTCTGGTTCCATGGTTGGTGTGGTTTTAGAAGGGAAAGTGTGATCTAGTTTTAGTAAACCAGTTGTAAGCTGCTCTTTGCACGCGTTGTTCGCAATTGCGTTGATTAGCTTATTGACAAGGTTTATTTCTTCTGATATGGGACGAAGAGCCTCACAACAGTGAAGAACATAAACGGTGCTTGATATGTTAGGGAGCACTGTGTCTCTTAGATATGCTTCAGCTCTGGCCTCTAAGTTTTTTTCTGCGAACTCTTCGGTCATTTCAAGAAAATGGGCCGTGCAACGTAGCAAAGCCACATTTGAGAGTGTGAACTCAACATTGATTCCATAGCAAAATTTGGAAGCTAGTTCAAATCCTTCAGGACCACCTGGCACATTTGGGAGACTTATGCGTAAAACTTTTGAATCTTTTGCATCTAACAGCAGCTTCCGAATTCTCCCACTCCGAGAAACCAAAGGAAACTAGAGCAAAAATTGCTACACTTTTAGTACACGGTGAAAATCTTTACAGTTTTCTGTTTCTCGTGGTACTACAAAATTATATATTTATATTCCTTCTTTTTCTTAGTTTTTCTTTTTCTTGTTTTAAACGTAGTCATAAGTAGAAGCCATTAAAAAACCATACCATGGTTATGTTCATGATTCTGTTACCACTTATCAGCCATTAATGCTAGTGGACTAAGGTTTGGCATGAAATTCTCTTCAAAGGTGCTAATGATGCATAGATTAATTAGTCAAACTACTAAAAGTATAAGATTATTGGTTATACATGTTTGATGGCAAAATAAAAGTAATGATCAACTCAGAAAAATGCCTAATATTCATGAACACCTAAGAAAACCATGCTGAATGTATAACCTCTTATCAGAGTGGCAGCTAGTTTCCTTTACCTTGTGAAGTGCGAAGGTTGATGCTCCTACTTCGATGGTAAGATCACTAGAGACGTCAGATATTGGCCTGCAAAAAACAAATCTGGCTGAATCATTACATGTCATAGAACAAAGAAATTTCAACATGTAGCTAAAACTGCAGCTGCAGGCATACATATTACCAAAATTAAATTATCAAAGACCATGAAATAACCTTTAGCTACCCGCATGTGTTAGCAATTTAATGTAACAATTGGAACTCAAGCCATGTGCTCTCTATAACCCAAAAGACAACTTAATCTCCCAATGTCAAAATCTTAGGTAAGACTAAATAGGCACACTACTGCAGACACAACATGGTTACATGAGTTTCAATTCAAATTGATATTTCAGGATTAATAGTTTGTGTCACAGTAGTGGAACCCATGAATGCAAATCATTAAACATCTAAGATAAGAAGGGGAAATCAACATTGGAGCCACTCTAGTATGGTCAGGTTGATGTCAACACCCGTCCTGGTCTATGTGCAGCCAAAAGGGTTTTCATTTTTTACATAGTCGGTGAGCTTCTATTACATCATCTCCTCACTCATTTTGGGCCTAAAGATAATAAAAGCACGAGAATAATTGACAGACAAACATTAATTGTCGTTCACATTGCTGACAGCAGATGAGTTCTGAACATTCACCAGCTGCGCCATACCGCTGTCAGGTGGGTAAAACACTACATCAAGCTCAATGTTGCATCTTTATCCACCAATCTCACCGTTTTAACCCATACCATGATGTACTTAAAGTGTTGTTTTCTACCATAAATTTGGACAGGCTGTGACTATGTCAGATAAGAAATTTTGGAAAATTGAAATACACATGAAATGCACTAACACACTGGCAAGACAAGGCAAAAGAAAATTAAGATTCCAAAGACTGATTTTTTCTTTTGGTAGGCATCCTCAAGTTGGGCAGGAGTAAAATTCTTCATTTCAACTTAAGACTACTAGCTAAACTGAAACAACTCAGTATCAGTTGATCCATGTGTGCTCAGTGATTTACAAGACTAATATTTTTTTTGGTAGCCATTCTCAAGCTGGGTAGGAGTAAAATTCTTCATTTGAGCATAATAGTTATCTACTTAAGACTTGAACTCGAAACTCCTAGCAATTAGAATAATTCAGTATCAGTTGATCCACATGCATTTAGTGATTCACAAGGCTAATATGTTCATTGGAAAAAAAAGAAAAAAAATCACCCTCGTTAATGCAACTACATGTCATATGTATGGTTGCAATCAACAACACTAAATGCAGCAAAACATGTTACCAACTAGAAGATTACCATTCAGTGGCATGTCTTATGCTTGAACTTGGACGAAATGTCCTTTTTCCTGAAATGCTGGGCTTCAATTCACCAACAGTTACCACTCCCATGTGTGATAATTCTGCAAATTAAATAGCACTAACCCCTCTAAAGAATTGTACCCTTCTAGTGATGTGACTATGTTATCGTCTAAAGGACCATATCAGATGAATCGAGGCGAAAGAATAAAAACTATGTGCGTTGACAGATTCTGTACTGTGTTTAGGACCACTTCTTGAGGCTCTTAATTCCTTCTCTGTCACTAGAGAGTTGAAGTGAAGTGTAAGTCACATGAAGCCATGCAGGCCAAAAGGATGGAGAATATGACTTGGAAACATACTTTATAATCTTAAATCAAGGTAAACGCACTTTTCGGTGAAAGGTATAAGTGGCCTTCGCTTTTCTTTACATGGTTTTTGTCTTAAGAAATTGCAGGAATCCACAAGAGTAACAACAGTACTTTTATGAATTGTCATGATGGCGTACTAGCTAAAGATATCCACGTAAAGATCATGGCATAAAACAAGCAAGTATATTATGTGTAAAGCTTTGCTAAAGTGGGAATTAAAAGAATGAGTAGGATTGCATGTTCTAATGCAATCAGTGGTAGTACACTAATCAGCTAAAATGCGTGTATAAATTAACATTTAAAAGTATAACAGAACCACAGAGGAGAGAGATGGAAAAGGAAAAAGGGAAGTGTGTGATAAAAAGAAATAAATATAGTATAAGAAATTTGAGTACCTCTAATAATGTGAGAAATAGAAATAGTTTAAGAAATTTGAGTAACTCTAGTAACGTAGCATGTCCTAATACAAGCTTCCAATCTTATTACGTCTTTAATTTATTTATTTTTCTGTCATTATAGACAATATTTTCTATGAAACTCCAACCTGAACCTTTTTTAGGATTATTTTTTCTCTTATTGGTTTTCCTATCTAAACACTAGACGTTTAAGACTTGACATATTCTTTTACCTATTTATTTTCTTTCTCATGGAGAACTATTCCATTTTTTATATATCTAGGATTTACATATGCAACATATATCATTGTCAAGGCCAGAAGTGATTTTTTAATTATTCAGATAAGATATTTTGATACCTTATTTCGATTAAAAGAATATAAAATTCAAAGTTAAAAATGGGTAGACATTCCATACTATTTTGACATATTGAGAGAGAGAAAAACAGAAATATAAATATAATAATTGATTTGACATAATAAAAAGATAAATCTAAAAAATAAGAAATGTGAAATAAATACTTGTGATATAGGAAAATGGAGGACATGATGAATGAAGAGTGTCAGTCATATATTCTTCAACACATTAATTTTAGTATACTCTTTGTTATTAGTTATTTTTATACAGTTTTAGTTGAAAATTATTTAAAATTATAATACTAAAAAGTGAGATCTATAAATTTTGTAATTTTTAATAAAATTTAACTAGTTAATAATAAAAATATATTTAAAAGAGTGTGTTAAAAATTATGATACTAACATCTCTAATTATATAGTACTTTTATTTTTTTAAGGGGGGTTTTGTACACAAACTAAGAAATGTAAAAAAAATAGTTTTTTATAAAATATTTTTTAAGTTTCTTTTTTCTCCTCTGCAATAAATGTAAACCGGATGAATGTGTAAATTAATTAAAAAAGTTAGGTGAAAAATAAATATCTAAAACATATACACCTTAAAAAAACCGGAGCCCCACCTATTTATTGACCCACGCACAAGTATCTAAATATGAAGCAAAGGAATAATTATTTTGATGTAGGATAGGCACAGTGTATGATTGGAGCTTATTCAATGCCGTAGCAATTGAAGTTGACAAACAATTTATTCAAAATTGATTGGTGATACCCCATCACTTAAATTTGATAGTATTAATTAAGATATAGAAATGATAAAAAAAAAAAAAAAATACAAGTATGATAGGCAGAATGATATAATAAAAACTACAGAAAATAAAATAATAGAGACTAATAAGTATTTAAAATGATAAAATATCTATCGATCATCATCACTCTTATTTATTTACGACGACAGTGTTTTATGATATCTCTTTTTAATTATTATAAGATAGATGATATGATGAATTATTTATTTAAAAAGGTGATGAATTATAAGATAGATGATATTATAAAAATGTTATAAACAAGATTTTTATAATTAATATAACTCATTGAAATTTAGTGCATTGTCCCGACCAATATAGATGTCTAAATAAAGAGCTAGCAAACATGATGCATTAAATAAAGAATAATTTTAAATCTTTCTACAATGTCTTTGTTTTGGATAGTCTACATGAGATTTTAAGTTCTAACTACAGTGCCATTTTTGTAAACCAAAAAATGGAGTACTAGATTATATATATATATATATATATATATAAGAAAACATGGTATTGCTTTTAAATAAAAACACGTGATAATTAGTATCTTTGAATTATTGGTTAAAGGATACAAATATTTTTTATTAAAAATACTAATTATATCATTAATGAATAAATTATTTAATATATTAAAAATTTAAATATAATAATATTTCTTGTCCAATAACTTCAATATTCAATTTATTTAAGGTTTCTTGTCCAATATTTAAAAAGAACAACTAGTAAAGAAAATGCTTGTTGAAAAGTCCTTTAGATAAATACATCAGCTCATAGCAGTAATTATCATAAATCACAAATGTGACCAACTGTTGATGAATCATGATCGTAGACTATCTGGTCATCATGACAAGATCATCAATTTCTTTTGTCAAATTAATGTCTAAATAGTCCAAACGGTAATCCGAACACTGAAATAAAATTTAGAAAGAAAAAATAATAAATTTTATTTTTTTTACCTAAATTACCTGCTTAAGAAACATAAGTTATTATTTTTTTATGACTCGTGATTGTTGATAAATAATTTTACTTTTTGTTGGTATATTTCCTATCAAACACAATCAAGATCCTATAATTTTATAGTAATAACTTTGATTTATGAACTTTTAAAAAATGCAAATTTAGTAATTGCTTTTAACTTTAAAAATATGTTTTATTAAAAAAAAATCTTTAAAAATGTGATTAAGTAGTAGAGACGAAAATGAAATTTATTTACTTTTCAAAGCTTAAAGACTACATTTATCAATATAGAAATATAAAACTTAAACTACGTTAATAAAAACACATGTTACCTTTGAATTTAAGATATTCGGTTAGTTTGTGATTGTACTTTGTAGGTTGCACCTCCATTTTACCGGAACTGTAACTATTTCATGTATTATATGAATAATTTAAAATATAACATAGTAATATAATTAAAATAAATTAAAATATAAAAATACATGTATTTAGTTTTTAAGTTTTGAAAATTTATAAAAAAATATTTTAATTGATAGAAAAAATATCATTTGAGATCAGCAAATATGTTATTATATATTAAATTTTGGTTGGCAAAATATAAGTATCTGTTTAAGAAAATGAAAAAGAAAAATAAAAATAAAAGCAATCCCTCCGTCATGATAAATAGCGTCCTAAGTTTTTTTTATCCAAGCTGACAAAAGTTAGCAAACACATAAAAGTGATAACAATCTTACAAATTAACTTTATTATCATTAATTTATCTATAAATAAAATTTATTTTCTATCATTAATTTTATTAGAAATATAAATGAAAAAGATAGTTAATATTTTATTAAAACTAAAATGACACTTATTTTTATTTTTATTTTCTTATATAACACTTATTATGTAAAAATCTTTTTCATTGTGTAAGTGATTGAAAAAAATTAACTTGATATTTGTCATAAAAAAAACATTGTGATTGAGAAAAAGAGTACATATAAAATTATTTTACATTCAAAAATAAAACTCAAATAAGTAATTATAAAAAATTAACTTGATATTTGTCATAAAAAAATATTGTGATTGAAAAAATTATCCATTTTTTTAATGGATAACTTATATGCGTCTCAGATATTATTACGTATACAATTAATACATATTTCAAGAAATAGAGTATGTATTACTAGTTTTAATCAAATTTACATCTTTGGTAAAAAAGAAAATCAAGTTTACATCAATTTTAAACATTAACTAAAAAGTTAATTATGATAAGAATTTTTCAAGAAGCATGCATTAATTATATACGTGCAAAAATAAATAATTCCCCTTACTCACTCCTGTCTTCATTGTAAGCAAAAAAAAAAAAAAACACACTAATTAAGTAAATCAATTAATAGAAATTTGTTAGTCCTACTTAAAAAATAAGTTATGTTACTCAATTATCCTTCATTAAATTTTGATATAAAAAATAAAAAGAGTTCATTGAAAATAAAATATCAATTAAATGAAAAATATTTTTTAGATAACCTCATTAAATGTAGTAAAGTTAGTAGAAATTTGTTTATAATTGAGATCAAAATATATATTGTTTTGGTTCATATATATAAGACCTAATTACTTAATTCATGAAGATTTTAAAAAAACAGTTAGTTTAGTTAATAATAATAAATAATTTCTTAAATTCATACCTTTTTCAAAATTATGTTTTGTAATTAATATTTTTTTCTTTTTTAATTATTTGTCAATATATCATCTCTCTTCTTTTAAGGGTATTTGTAGCCTAAAAATAATGAATATAAGAAAAATTATATATCGTATTTTATAAAAAAAAATATCATTTCAAATAGTAGATAGAATAATTTTTTGTTGTTTATATTTAAAATCAAAGAAAATATTTTAACACATGCACACACACAATATTTGTCTGTTATAATCATCAATATATTCATTTTATACCATTTAATTAAGCGATATAGGTAATTATCATTTATTTCAACCTGTTGATGACCATGCATATAATATTTTTTAAGTTGTTAAAATTTTAAAAATATTTATTTTCTTTTATATATAAAATTTCGATTAGATTGTATTTTTAGTCCTACAAAATATTTTTTTCCATTAAATCTCTTATTTTTAAAAGGATGTTTCTTAGCTATTATAAAAAAAAGTCTGAGCCTCATGTAATCTATTTCTAAGGCTTCTATTTTTTTTATCTATTAATTATTGATGTAACTTAAAAAATTAATGAGAGGAAAAATGAAAATTTTGTGATATTTAAAGAGATTAAATAGAAAATTCGTGATATGTAAAGAGACTATATATAAAATAAAATAAAAATAGTACTTAATAAGCAAAACTAATGAAAGCCTACAAAGAAATCACATAAAAAAATAAAAAGTCAATAATTAAATTAAAATTTTAAAAATAAACTGATCCTGATATTTAAAAAAATATAATTTACCCAAAAATTTACTTTAATAAATTCATTCATTCATCACAACTTTATAGTAGTAATTTACTGCCACCAACCCCTACTTCCAAGAAATATGAAAAAACTGACAGGTGGTCCAGTTTACCTCTGCAATTAAACTCTTGTCAAAGTGCAACCATCTTTAGAATCATATGGTAATATAGAAGACACTAAGAATGAGCATAATTTCATTAATTCGTTCCCCTTTCCTCCTTTACGTCAATGTCGTTGCACCCTTATTATCTTTATCATAGGATTAGGAATATAACTTCAAAGTGGACCAGGTTTGTGTATCAAAGCTTCAGAATGAGTTTCCAAAGCACAACCATGATGTGGTAGTAGGGAGCAGCTACTTTTTTTTGGTTCTTATTACTTAGGGTCGGGGAAATTAATAAAAAAACAAAGCATTAATTTGTTTTTAGTTTTTCCTATTTGATCATTTCTCTATATTTGATTTGCAGGATAAGGCAAAGGCAATGCAGATTCTTGTACCGAGTCTGGAGACATAGGAAACCCATATGTTTTAATTTGTATTGTGCCCATTTGTCTTTGCATTTCTTCAATAATAAAATGAGTCATACCAAATTAAACCTTTCTGTTTTTCCTTTCTCAGACTTAAAAGTAGCTTTGCTCATGCTTTCTAAAGTTTATGAAAACTAATGGGTCGATCTATCATAAAACAGACACGATATCAAAGTTGAGAGTTTTTTTTTATTCTTTTCTTTTCTTTTCTTTTTATTCATAAAGTTGAGAGTGTATTGACTCTTGATATTCAATTTAACTATTCTATTCATAATATCAGTTTTCCTCTTTGTTAATGAATAAAATAGTTTAGAGAAACCATATAAAAATAATTAAATAAGAATCATAATAGATACTTTTTTTATGGATAGAATCATAATATATATATTAAACAGCATTCGTTTAGCTAAGCATTAACAATGTTGTCACTTTTTATATTTACACCAGATGTAGCCTATAAGGCTATAACTTCCAAGTATTGGTTGTTGCCTTTGTATAGTTGTCCCTCCTGTTCGCTTTTGAAACATATAAAGTTCAAAAACTGTGTTTCCCTACGGCTGCCATAAATTAATTTGTTAGAGATCGAACAAATGACATAGACACAGCTGAAAAAGTTTATTTAAAAAAAAAAAGAAGAAGTTTTTTTAATTTGGACAAAATTGTAAATTTGGTTTTATATTTATCTCAGAATTTGATTTTGGTCCCCTATTTAATTCATGAATTCAATCATCTAATTTTTTACAATCCCATTATTTCAATTCACAATCTTAAAATTGAACTTTAACCGTTAATTATTTAACTTGATCATCATCTATCACATTCTTATTGGACTCCTCAGGTGTGATTTTAGTAAAGATTGACATTAATTAGGTATACAAAATTAATTACTAATAAATAGGTGACACATGACGATCAACGTCCAATAAAAACACGACACGTGATGATCAAGGTTGACAAGTAATCGTCAACATCTAATTTTAGAATTAAGAACTCAAATGATGAGATTAAAAAAAATAAAAAAATTAAATTCATGAATTAAATTATAAAATGATGAAAATCAAATTTTGAGACAAATAAATGGACCAAATTTTACCTTTAATTTTTTCACACATTGGGATGAAAGACTGAAATGAAAGAGGCTTTGTATCATTAGACATTATTGCAGTATGGAAAGAAGGTGATCACATGATGATGCACAGTAAACATTTGATCCCACACTTTTAATTAAACATTGGATTTATGGGAGAGTGGGGACAGGCACTAAAATTCTAAGCATCACTTGGGTGAGCCAATCAATACGTGACGCAGCTAACCTTGTACATTCAACTTGGTTTCAATTATATTCCCAAATTATATACTATAAGTGCTTAAAAAATAAAAATGAAATATTTTTCTATAAATTAAAATTAGTTTATGTATAAATTTAAATTAAATTTGAAAAAATTAATACAAGGAATTTTTATAAATTAGCTTAGGCATTGAATAAGCTTATTTAACATTTTTCTAATTTGTTATGAGTATTTATTTATTTTAAGTGTTTATGAAAAAAAAATCTATATGTCTAAAAAGTAGGACAATGACATTACACATGGCAATTTTTTTTTTTTTTGCTGGAGGGTTGGGCGAACACCCCACATTACACACGACAAATGTTAACTAAGAGTTAGATTAATAAATTAAAATGAATTTTTTTTATTTATAAATGTTATTATTATGCACTTGCTCTGGTTTTCATGCATCTCGGTATGAATTTTAATATTTTTTATTTATTGATTCTTTAATCAATGTCTTTAAGTAATTAGTAAAACTCTGAATACAATTGTACCCATTTGTAAGAAAACAAAACTAGAAGTAAGGATGCTTTGATAGAGTTGGAGACGCCAACTTAATTAGTAGAAGTAATGTACACGCTATAAAAAAAAAGTAAGAATGTTTGGTTTAACAAAGTAAAACCAAACTACTCTTTTATTATATATATATATATATATATATATATATATATATATATATATATATATATATATATATAGTTTGGTTTGGTTATTGATCAAACTGGGTGATGCTAGGTACATCCAGTATTTTAAGTGAACGAACGAAAATGTTTTTCACTCAAGTTGATTTGTATGAGTCATATGGATCAACTTGATTCATATGACTCATACGGATCATGTTGATCCGTATGACTCATACAGATCAAATTCATTTGTATGACTCATACGGATCAAGTTTATCTGTATAAATCATACGGATCAACTACAAACTCATATACCTTCCATGCAAGGTAATTTTAGAATTAACAAAAAATGATGGGTGCACAAACAATAAAGCTGGTGCACTTAGCAACACCCAACAAGTTTTTAACTAATTTATGGATAAAATTGGATTTTTATTTTGTCAAAATTTGAAGATCATGGTTGGGCTTGTTCGTTCAAGACAGAGTATTGTTGAGCTGATATGTCTGGGCCCAACATGGGCCTCGTCTATGGAAAGTCATGGGCCATACCGGATCAAGAAACTCGGGATGTTGAATCAAATTTCATCGTCGACCTCATTATTGTAATATAAGCACGCGTGATGTGGCTAATTAAACATTTAACGAATTTACCTAATCGGATCCTCCATCAATTATTTATTTTAATGATTTACTGCAATGATTGCCGAAAAGTGTTGTATTTCATTTGAATTAATTCATACAAAAATAATGATAGTAAGTTAACAACAAAAACAGTAACAACATCAATTGTGCTCAACGATTGCTTTTGACCCCTGAATCCTTGCTCTTTATTTTTCAACAAACAAGGTTTAATTACTTTTCCTACTTCAATTAACTAATTTATCTTCCTATAGCCCCCCAAAAGCAAATAGCAAGAAACTCAATTGTTTACCCTCGAATGGAGAAGATAACAAATAAAGTGGGTAAGCACAACAATCAGTCATCACCATGCAAGAGGAAGACAATGGAAAAGAGTGTTTGCTTTGGTGAAAGCAATGAGCAACCAAGGCTTGCGGGAATCAAGAAGTTGAGTGTGATTGATAAGTTATTTTCACCAGCTTATAAATTGACCTGATCAAAGGAAAAATGTTGGTGATAATTTTTCTAGCACATACTTTCTTATAGATTAAAATATATTGAAAGGTATAAAATTAGAAAAGAGAATCATATGATAAATGAGAATCATCAAATTTTGTGGTTTCAAATAAATTGACAAGAGAGCCCAACCCAACAGAAGCAGCGCCTCATCTCATCCGAACACCAACAACAATGTACGTGCCTTCCGCTTCTCTATCCGGTTACTCTGTGGCCATGAATAGCTTAACGGCGAGTTTCACAGCTCGAATATGCGCCACGCGCCGCGACCTACTCCATATACGACACCGTTCCTTTCATCCTCTCACTACTCGACGCGTTGCCACCAAACTCACTCCTCCAAGAATCGTTTGCATGGCGGTAAGTCACCAAAATCATTCAAAACAAACACAACTCCTTCAATTCACTGTCGTATTTTTCCTCATTCGCGCTGAGTTTCAGGAACCTTATCTGATAACGAAGCTTGAGTCCGCCGAGAAAACGTGGCAAGAGTTATCGGTATGTTTGCCACCACGCGCTACTATGCTTCCTTTTTCTGCAAATAATATTTTTTCTCAAAGATGAAATTTCAGGTCAAGCTTGCTGATCCAGACGTAGTTTCTGATCCAAAGGAGTACCAGAAGTTAGCACAATCAGTTGCAGAACTTGATGAGGTGCTTTAATTTTATGTTACTCTCACTCATATTCATGGCTATTAAACCTTACATATTGACGCAACTGTGTAATGTTAATTGTGGTGTAGGTTGTGTCCACTTATAGGAGATTTAAAGACTGTGAGAAGGTTCTAGAAGAAACCAAAGGTTTGCTGAACTCTACTATCTTAGGTTAGGTACTTGAAGTTGAAGGCTCATTGATATTGAATTATTGATTTCTTTTTTTGTTTTATTTTTGAACTTTTGTTGTTTAGCTTTAGCAAAGGATGATGGCAACGATGAGGATATGGTGGAAATGATATCTTTTGAAATTGACTCTTTGTCTAAGCAACTTGCAGAGCTTGAGGAAAAGCTTAAGGTTTGTTTTTAACTTTGATATTGCATTGCAAACTGCAACTTCTTTAAAGTCTTATTCTGTCATGCTTGCAACTTGTGTTTTCATCTACAAAATCCTAATTAATGGATTTTAAGTCTGTTCTGTTGTATGTTCATTCGTAAGATGTTCTTCTCGTTATATATCATCATGGATAATATTGTGTTTTGTTTACTCATTCTAGTTCAATACCAATGTTGTAACAATCATCAATTCAAAATGTTGATTGTTGAATCAGTTGAAATTTCAAAACCATGCCGAGGAATCATGGTTCACTTTCGTCGTTCTGTTAGTATGTACTCTCTTTTGTTATTGGTTATCATGACTCATGAGTTTCCATTCCTCGGTTTTCTAAACCATACTAGGAATCTCATCTTCATATATTTCATCATTTGTAGCCTCTTTTGTCTTTGGCTATCTTGACTTTTCAAGTCTCTCCTCCATCTTTTTTATTTTTTCCCTTGGTATTTAGAAACTTCTTAGTTTTTTCCTACATAATGATAGGTGTTACTGCTTCCCAGTGATCCTATGGATGCTAAAAACATATTGCTTGAAGGTACATTATCTCTTTCTTTACACTACATTGTTGTAGCCCAATGATTTTACTTTATGGCTAAGTTGAATGTTTCATGAATCATGGCCAAGACTTGTGTGAAATATACATTTTTAATATGATTGATTGTATAGCTGAAATTAGGGATTTCCTTCTTTATTAGTCATTATTAGGTTTCCCTATTTATGTATCAATTCTGATTATAAACAAAGGCATTGTGTGTGGTGAAGTACACACAACACAGTAAATTCCTTTCTTACAACTTGTACTGTAGGACATAAAGTGGTTTCCTAAACTTTTTCTAATATTGTTTGCATTTTAATAATGGGAAATGTACAAAATATGTTATATTAAGGAGTTTATTGAATTGATAAAAGTGAGGCTGCTTCATCATATGCACTCAACTGAATTAAATGGTTACAATTTACTAGTGCTACTGTTTTTTAATTTTGCTATGGAGGAGTGTTACTCTTATTTGATTTATACATCACAGAGTGGCATAATTTTGGGATTCTCCCATCTTGTACATTTAAGTTGCACTCCAGAATTCTGGATAGCTGAGTTTAACATTTCAATACATTATTATCTTCATTTATTTTTCTAGCTCTAAAGGTTATATTCATCATTCACTTCTGCAGTACGAGCAGGCACTGGTGGTGACGAGGCCGGAATATGGGCTGGTGATCTTGTAGGTACATGCTAACATTTGTCTTTTCCAAGTCTAATCCATGCAGAATGCTTGAAGTACACACACATGTTGCAAATGACAAATCTGTTGTTGGGTCATTTCTGAATTGTTTAACTGTCGCTAAAACTTTTTAATTTTTCTAGTTCAAATGAAGGAACCATTAATGTGAAGTTCAATTATAAGCATATTCTGATGCTGTTTTGATGTTGAATCAGGTTCGAATGTATGAAAGATATAGTGAAAGGAATTCTTGGAAGTATTCTCTTGTCTCAAGCTCTGCGGTATTCCTCATGAAAACTCTAAAAGAAATAGTTTGTCATTGCTTATGTAATCTGTATAATTATTTTGCCATCTTTTAGGCAGAAAAAGGAGGATACAAAACTTATGTGATGGAGATAAAAGGAAATCGTGTTTACAGTAAATTGAAATATGAATCTGGTGTCCACCGAGTTCAACGTGTTCCCCTAACAGAAACACAGGGCCGGGTGCATACTTCAACCGCAACAGTGGCCATCATGCCAGAGGTGGAGTACATATTTCAGGCTTTTAGCTATAAATTATTCATGATCCTGACATCCAGGTTTGAAAACAATCAAAACATTAAGTCTTTGCATTTGGACTATTGCTAATTTGATATTTTATTCCAAAAGTTACTACTTTTGTATAAAGATCTATCTGAATCATAGAAGTATCTTGCATAAGTCTAAAGTGTTTCAAGTCTATATAGATATGGTGTTGTCTCAATTTATAATCTATTATTGTGGAAGGCAGATTAAATTTTGTAATTAAAGGTTGATGCTCTATTGAAATTGTTTCTTCTTTAAATTCATATGTTCTTTAGTCAGTATAATTTTTAGCGTACTAATTCTGTAAGTATATACATGCCTTCCTTTCTTCTTTTAAGACTTAAAAAAACATCTAAATCTATTGATCTGGAATCTTTTCATAGGCTGATGAAGTTGAAGTCATAATTGACCCAAAAGATATTGAACTGACAACAGCACGTTCTGGGGGTGCTGGAGGTAAAGATCTATGACCATTAAACCATTTTAGTCAAGTAATCAATCTTTCTATTCCTTGGAGCATGAATAAACTCCTCCATGAATTCTCATGCAAAGATATCTTGCAGGCCAGAATGTTAACAAGGTTGAAACAGCCATTGATCTCTTCCATAAACCAACGGGAATCCGCATCTTTTGTACTGAAGAAAGAACACAACTTAAGAACAAGAATCGTGCTTTTCAGTTGCTCCGAGCAAAACTGTAAGCATCAATCATGTAGTTTTATGAGTCTGATTTTAGAATCGAGTCATGTTTATGTCAGCAATGACTTCAACTTTTTTCCCCCTCCTTTTCCTCTTAAACACATGTTCACAAGATAAAATATCCCAATCTTTCCTTGAGTTCAATTATTCATGAGGAACTAAGGGTATGTTTGGATTGGGGGTAGAGAATGTAGTGGTAAGGAATGGAGTGGATGAAAAAATTATACCATTGATTTGTTTAAAAAAATAAGGATGGGAGAGGATGGTAACTGATGAATCCCACTCCACTGTTCAGTTCCGTTTTCATCCCCCTCAATTTGGGGAGCACAAATTTCCTAATTTATAGAATATCTAATTTGATCTTATTTTTTTTTATAACTGTCCACTCCACTAAGAACAGTTAAACTTTCTCCTTTCTCTTCCTGCTAGTGCCATGAGGCGGTGAGAGTTCTTCTTCCTCTTGTGTGCTGCTGCCTGCTTCTCCTGTCAAAGCTACATGTGATTCTACATGCTTCTTCTTGCTTGGTGTTTCTGAATGTCCTGCTAATAAGTACACTGTTTCTTCATTACCTTTCTTGTCAATCCAATTGCTTATAATGTAATGATTTTGCTGCATAAGTTGTTGTTAGATATTTAGGTGGTGGGGCGGGGGGTTAGAACTTAGGACTGAATTAATACTAAAGTTCAGAACTTTCCAGATTAATTTCATTTCTTGCAAGAAATAATAATTGGTGTTTTTTGTGAAATATTTGTGCCATTCTATTATAAATTACCTAAACAATAGAATGGTATTTTAAATCCAATCCATTCTTCTCCATTATATCCTGATCCATTCTGTTCCGTTCTCTACCACCAATCCAAACATAGCCTAAAGGATATTAATGTCAAGAAGCCAAAAACTGATCAAACACTATGAGTTCATCATTAATGTAATTATTCATGAGGAACTAAAGTATATTTATTTGCTTTAGTATGTTACGTGTAAAATGATACAAGGTCCTTTTACAGATATGAGATGAAGATAAGGGAGCAGCAAGAGTCATTACGAAATCAAAGGAAATTACAGGTATGCTCCTTCTTGTGCAGGTGTTTGAAATACTAGCAAGATATTGAATTAAATTTTATATGGTGTACTTGCTAAATGGGTGAGCAAACAGTTATTGAGTTAAAATTCTTTGCCTTGCTGTATGCAATTACAGGTCGGTACAGGTGCACGGTCAGAAAAAATCCGAACATACAATTATAAGGTACTAAATGTTGCTGTTCAATATATTTTAACATAGTTACACAGTCACTCATGAGTCTCTCCAATCCCCATCCAAAATTTAATGAGTTTCTATACATTGTAATTTTATTCATGACAATTTTTCCCTTTATAAATTGTAAGGTGAGCAATGCTAATGCTATTTTGTTAGAAAAATAGAAGATATGTGAGAAACATGACATAATAAGTCATTAATTATTTTTTTAAGATCTTTGATAATCATGTTCATTGAGTGAATTGAATAAGATTCAGCGAACTAGAGTTATGTAGTTCCTGTCAGAATAGTGGTTTGAGGTAGAATATTGCTGTGTTATTAAATTTTCATTTTGTCTTGATGAGATTAAGATTTTTAGTGGCAGTTTTTGACACTTGCAAATTTTTCTTATCAGGACAACAGGGTTACTGACCACAGATTGAAGATAAACTATGAGCTCACCTCTTTTCTTGATGGTGATATAGAAGATGCTGTTCAGGTATATTATCTAACACTTGGAATGAACTTGTTCTTTTTTCTTGTGTTTCCCAGTGTCTGGCTTCGTGTAAAATATGCTTAGAAAGTGGTATATGCTAGTTAATATAGGGGCATCTGTGCACTTTTTCAGGTGGTTTATTTAGGTACTAGAGAAGTGCTAGCAGGCAACACCCTATTTCTAACAGATTCTCTATTATTGGTTAAATTCATTGGAAACTACAAAATTATTAGTGGAACTCATAAAAAGTAGGACCCACAAAATTTTGAATTCAATAAATTTCAACTAATAGTAAAAAGTGTATTTAAAAGACTGTGACAGAGTGTGTTACTAGTATTTCTCTAGGTATTATTAGATAAGGCAGGTTTGTATTAAGATGAAAATGGGTCTGGTAAGCAAGGATTTGCAACAAGAAAGTTTGGAGGGCTTCAGAGAAACCCAAAATCATTGAAACTTCTGGATTGGATTTGATAATGTTGAGTGGGGTCTTTGAGAAGGATATAACTGGATGCTGATATGCTGTTGAATGACATTGATTCTCCGACTGAAATTCACACAATCACATTAACCAAAAAATAACCTGTTTCTTCAATTATTCCAAAAGACACTGCAAGGGTGAAGAACAGGAACCCCACAAAACAAAGGAAGGGACCGCACCCATGGGCTTGCACTCTACTTGGGCTTTTAAAAGAAAAAAAAAAGTGAGGACACGATTGACCAACGGCAAAGAATGACAAACACTAATCTGATCAAAAGTTACAATGTTTACCGACATTAAAAGGATATACTACAGACTTTACCATTAATGAGTTAATATGATTAAATGAATGAGATTGCTTTATCTATATCAGGACTCTGCCTTATTAAAAAACTTTCTTCTTGCAGTCTTGTGTTACAATGGAGCAAAAGGAACTTCTGGAAGAACTTGCTGAATCTGTGGGTGCTCCGGCTGGCTGATATGCAGCAGATTTCGCCCAAGTGATTTGAATTTTTTTTGCTGGAGTAATTTTCAGAATGGAAGATCTGCCATATTGTTGTTCTCCTGAACGTGCCCCATCATCCCAAGTTTGAGACATAGACATACCGTATCGAGTTGATTGATTGTCAATGTGTAGTAGATAGGGGGCACTTATACATATAACACTTAATTATATAGTACTCTGTAAAAATCTGTTTCATTATGTGAAGTGATGCAATTAACTTTTGCATTTTTTTTTGCATTGTATATGGTGTTGAACCCAATGAACCAAGAGTTCGATTCCCGGCTCCCTCATACTGGTTGAAAGTTGGAAGCCAGCCAAGTGAGCCAACATATACTTTTTCCAACAGGTTGTTGAAGCCTTGAAGAGCAACACAGTTTCTTACAGTTCCATTTCCGACCAAAAAACAAAACAAAGATAAACAAAATAGTGCTAATTTCTGCCCAGAGCTGCGTGGCTATCTGAAACATTCAGACTTGTTGGATAATCACTAATGTCATGGGATCTTTGGAAATTATCAGCTTTTATTTCGAGTAACATTTCTTTTTTATTGTCAGAAAAAAGATGACAAAAGCTTATTTTGGTAAATTAGACACTCCCCAGTTACAAAAGTTCATGAGCATTGGAACTAACCATAGGATAATGATTTTAATAACATGGTGAATTGAATTTAAACCCATTGAAAATAGAAGTTTAATTCTAATTTTTTGTCATTATCAATTTTCATATCATATCCAACCCTAAAAAATTAAAATTAAAATATTTTTAAATAATTATCTTAAAGTAATTTAAATAGTGATTTGTGATTGAATGATAATGTAAAATTGTTTTAGACCGTTAATATATAAACATTAAACTTTATAAAATATGAAAACTTTCACTTAAATTTTATAAATAAAAAGAATTTTGGATAGTCTAATGAATATAAAATAAAAATTTAAATGTTTTTTTATATTTGTAATATATATTTTTTAGTTTAATACCTAAAATTATTTTTTTTATTTGATCTTTTTAAATTTTTTTTTTTGATATATATCATTAATTTAAATTTAAATTCGTTAAGTGATAATGGAATAAGTTAATATATTATCATGTTATAAATTAAGTGAACATGTAGGGAACTAACAAAGCAAAGAAAAGGTTGTGGATGTCGAACCGTTGAGAAGGGAAGAGGTAGACATGGGAACTCAGCTCATACTTGAAACTTGCTCTGGAAGATGCAGTTATTAGCTATTACTCATACATAATTGATAACCCTTCTCTTCTTCAAACTTGAAACTCTCACACTCAAAGTCCTCTCCATGGCATCATCTCATTCCCACATACACATTAATCGACTCGCTTCCGAGCAGAGCCCCTACCTTCTCCAACACGCACATAACCCTGTAAGTATTCACCATTCTCACCTCACTCCTCACTTTTCACTAATTATAATTTAATTCTTATTCAAGGTTCATTGGTATCCCTGGGGTGAAGAAGCCTTCGCCGAAGCGCGCCGCCGAGACGCGCCTATCTTCTTGTCAAGTAATTCTCCTTTTTTTGCGTGTTCTGTTTTTCTTTCTGCGATTTTCGTTTGCCTTATTAACCGCTAAGCTTTGCGTGTGGTTGGTGTTTGTTTGATGGCGATTCTGTTCGAAGTTGGTTACAGCACTTGTCACTGGTACGTCTATGTGTGTGATTCACAACTCCTATTGTTTTGGATGAGTTTCAACGTTTTCGGAATCTCAAGTGTTTATTGCTAAGGTGTCATGTTATGGAGGTCGAGTCTTTCGAGGATGAAGCGGTTGCCAAGTTGCTGAACGATTGGTTTGTTAGCATTAAGGTCATTTAATTTTTCTTTTTTATCTTGCTTTCAATTTTAGTTTCTAGAAATGTTCTCTCTGTTTTTACTCGGCATTGCTTCAAAGGTTTCTATGCTTTATTCTGTCTCTCACTTTAATGTGTTAATGCTACAGGTGGATCGAGAGGAGCGACCAGATGTTGATAAGGTATATTTTTGGAGGCATGTCAGCTGAGAGTACCTACAAGGATATTATTTCCAAAAATTATTCTATTTTAAGGAACAAAAAATGGTGTTTATAAATTATCCAAAATTCCTTTGGAATTTGAATGATTGAGATGGTTATGGAAAGTTTAAGGTTTTCTACTAGTAACAAGTTGTACTAAAGGATATTTTTCCCTTCTTTAGGTGTACATGTCGTATGTGCAGGCTTTGTATGGTGGAGGAGGTTGGCCCCTGAGTGTGTTTCTTTCACCTGACTTGAAACCTTTAATGGGTGGAACTTACTTCCCCCCTGATGACAAGTATGGACGACCTGGATTTAAGACTATACTTAGGTGAGAGTTATGGCACATGTTGACTTGAATCATCAACCTGCTTGGACTCTTCTCGGAGTAAAATTTGGTGGATGGCATGCTGGAATTTATTGAGTATAAAACTCCAGGCCAATGGATTGAAATTTTTATTATGGTTTTTGAAGTTTTTATTTGTATACTGTTTTGTTCCTGTTTTCTCCAGAAAGTTAAAAGAAGCTTGGGATAGTAAGAGGGATATGCTGATTAAGCGTGGATCATATGCAATTGAACAACTTTCTGAGGCAATGTCTGCTAGTTCAGATTCTGATAAACTGCCTGATGGGGTTCCAGCTGATGCGTTACGCCTATGCTCGGAGCAGGTGGGGCTTTGAGCATCTGCTTTTGTCTACTATTTCAACATTTCTTAGACTCGTATTGTAATGACCGGGGTTGATAGCAACCACTGTTGTAAGATTTCATATTGTAACATAAATTAAAGAATATTCTTTTTATAATGTGAGAAAAAAAATTATATCGACATGTATTTGTTGGATGTTTTGAATCGTTAAAATTATGCTGAGTGTTTCGAATCTTGAGTGTCATTCAATCTACTCTTTTCTTTGTAGCTTTCTGGGAGCTATGATTCAAAGTTTGGTGGTTTTGGATCTGCACCAAAGTTTCCCAGACCAGTTGAGATAAACTTGATGCTATATCACTCCAAAAAGTTGGAAGATACGGGGAAGTTGGATGGAGCTAATAGAATTCAGAAAATGGTTTTCTTTAGCTTGCAATGCATGGCAAAAGGCGGGATGCATGATCATATTGGAGGGGGATTTCACAGATACAGTGTGGATGAGTGCTGGCATGGTAAGTTTACCTTGGGCAGCAGTCATTTCTTTGAGTATATATTTGATATGTTATATGTATGAGTTGTAATTCTCAATATGAAAATACCTGAGCATTTTGATTTGGCCATGTTAATTAGGATGTGCTGTTATATCCAATGCTCTTTGTTTTAAAATATTGTAAAGATGATTGATTTGTTGAGCTGTTATATCTTTGCAGTCCCACATTTTGAGAAGATGCTTTATGATCAAGGGCAGCTTGCTAATGTTTATCTAGATGCGTTTTCTATCACAAAAGATACCTTTTATTCATATATATCACGGGATATCCTTGATTATTTAAGGAGAGATATGATTGGTCCAGAAGGTGAAATTTTTTCAGCAGAGGATGCTGACAGTGCAGAGACTGAAGGAGCTGCAAGAAAAAAGGAAGGAGCCTTTTACATATGGACAGGCAAAGAGGTGTTTCATTCATGCCCTATTTGACTTTCCTTAATATATTTTTAATGGATAATAACATTGTAGGTCCATAAAGAATATACAATTCTTCATTATCGTCCCCCAAAAATAAATTAGTTCAGTTAGGTCATTACAAAATTTATCTTTCAGTTGGGTCCATGTTAGGAACCAGAATTGAATAACCAGAAAGCTGATGGTATTAAACACTAAAACCAGCCCAATGAGCCGTTACAGCCAGAAGGTGAAGTCCAGAGCAATGTGCTCCTCAGAGAAGAAAAATTCTGTCCAAGATCACATCCAAAAAGTAATAATCTTAGCTAACTATCCTCTTAGGTTTTTACCATTCACCCCTATATCCCCTTCCTATCTTGGAATATACACCGTGCATAACTAACTCTCCCAGTTTCACATAAACACTAAACTTTGGGGCCCACATTTTGCTTTCTCACTTAAACCTTCCAAAACCTAGGCCCCTTGGTCCTAATCCAGCATCTGGTTTAGTTCTGGGTAGCTCTACCAGTCCAAAACTATTCAGAACAACTATCTGGGATGACATAAAATGCTGTGACATGGCCTACAAAGTTGCTGACATGGCACAATAACCTGGTTATATGGCAGTCAATTGAAATTCTTTAAGGATTCAATTGAATCAATTTATTTTTCTCTTGCACGAATTAATAAACTGTATTTTTCAAGAGAAAAATGTGTTGTTTCGCCGATTTCTTAATTATCTGTTAATTTGCTAAGGACAATCTAACTACAGTATTTTCAAAGTTGATCTGGAATTATTTGCTTAAACTTGTGAGCTATGATACCCTTTTGAATTTTGAGTTGTATTTTATGTTTTTCAACTCATTATTTTGTTCTCCTTGATATTTATTGCCCAACTGGGATAATAAAAAAAAATATTTGTTTCGTTACTGTAGATCTCTATATTGTACTTCCAAATACAAATAGAACATTCTAGTAGATAATAAGCAGATAATTCACAGAGATCATTTGTGCTAAATAAAAAGTGTGGTTTATTATGCTTTTTTTTTTTTCTGAACATCTCTAGCATTTGGCAGTGTATCATATTGTTCTGTTTCCCTTGTGTAATTCTGTGATTATATCTAGTGCTTCTTGACTCTTGACAATTTCTCATAAAAGTATTATATTAATGATTGGCTGGTGTATTATTTTTGGAGGTGTCTTTCAATTCGGTTTGTTCTGTATAGGTTGCAGACATACTTGGAGAGCATGCTGCTCTTTTCGAGGAGCACTATTACATCAAGCAATCAGGTAACTGTAACCTATCTGGAATGAGTGATCCTCACGATGAATTCAAGGGAAAGAATGTCCTGATTGAGAGAAAGGAACCTTCAGAACTGGCATCAAAATATGGCATGTCAATTGAGACATATCAAGAAATTCTTGGAGAGTGCAGGCATAAGTTGTTTGAAGTAAGGTCAAGGCGTCCAAAGCCACATTTGGATGATAAGGTATTTCCTCTGAATAATCTTATGGATTTATTTGGGATCCACCTATGATGATCTAGACTTCAACTTTTATGTGTACTCCCAACTCAAGGGTTCCTATGCTCCTAGGTTATTGTATCATGGAATGGACTGGCAATCTCATCTTTTGCTAGGGCTTCTAAGATTCTCAAGGGTGAAGTTGAAGGGACCAAATTCTACTTTCCTGTCGTTGGCACTGAAGTAAGTTTTTCCCCTACTAATATAGCAACTAGCAGTGAAAATGAATGACTACCAATATTTAAAAACATGGGACACAATCCTCGTTAATATTATTGATGTTTCTGGAAGATGTCTGTAAATTATCATCATAGATGCTCAGTTTTATACTGTTGATCACAATTCTTGCTTTGAACAATGACTAGTTTCTGAGTTAGAGAACACTGACAGTTTAAGTTATAGTAGTGGGTGAAGCTGTTGGAGGAAACCCTGTAGCCAATTTGATTCTTTCCTTTGTGTTTAACTTTCTCCTTTTGATTGTGCATGTTCCAGGCAAAGGGGTACTTGAGAATTGCAGAAAAAGCAGCATTCTTTATTTGGAAACAGCTTTACAATGTGGAAACTCACAGGCTACACCATAGTTTCAGACATTCTCCGTCTAAAGCTCCTGCTTTCTTGGATGATTATGCTTTTCTGATTTCTGGATTGCTGGATCTCTATGAATTTGGTGGTGGAATTAACTGGCTTCTATGGGCCATTGAATTGCAGGAAACCCAGGTAAAATTGATGTTTGGACTCCATTGAAATTTTATTTCATGTATATCAGGCATTGAGTTGCTAATGATGAGTTGCTTGCAGGATGCCTTGTTTCTTGATAGGACAGGAGGTGGATATTTCAATAATACAGGAGAAGATTCTTCCGTTCTCCTCCGGGTAAAGGAAGACCATGATGGTGCAGAACCCTCAGGAAACTCAGTTTCTGCTATAAATCTTATAAGATTGGCTTCCATGGTTGCTGGAAGTAAGGCTGAGCACTATAAGCAAAATGCAGAACATCTATTGGTCTGTAAAACCCTTTTCCCCTTTCCTCCTAAAAGCTGTTCTTGTTTATGTGCTAACAATGGTGGGATCAGGGATGGGGGTTATTAGAGGAAATCTGTTACTAGACCACTGAGCCAGTTGCAATTGACTAGAATTCCCTTCAAATGGTAATGCAGGCCGTTTTTGAGAGAAGGTTGAAAGATATGGCTATGGCAGTGCCTCTAATGTGTTGTGCAGCAGACATGTTGCATGTACCTTCACGGAAGCAAGTGGTTGTGGTTGGTGAAAGGACTTCTGGGGACTTTGAAAACATGCTTGCTGCAGCTCATGCATTATATGATCCCAACAGAACAGTAATCATACTTACTCTTTATAAAGTTGATATCTGCAATTTCCTTATGATTGTCATCAATAACATTTGTGCTGGTGTTGATCGTAGGTTATTCATATAGATCCCAACAACAAAGAAGAGATGGGATTTTGGGAAGTAAATAACAGCAATGTTGCTCTCATGGCAAAAAATAACTTTGCAGTTGACAAGGTTGTAGCTCTTGTATGCCAAAACTTCACTTGTAGCCCCCCTGTCACTGATCATTCGTCACTTGAATCTTTGCTCTCCAAAAAACCTTCCTCTTCATTAACATAAGCTATTGGTTCTGATTAGTAGGAAAAATAGTAGCTCCCTCTTAGAGATCCTCCTTTTCGTCTACAGAACTAGTTGGTTCTGACTTCTCTGTCAAATAAACTAATAAAGGTAGGTAATATTCTCCGTTGAGTTGAGGGATTGATGCATATCCTTTTCGTTTGCCTGTGCTCAACAAGCCATAATTTTTCTTTAAATGTGATACAGAATGATGGAATCATGGATATATAATTGTATATGTATTATGTAGGCAATGGTTGAAATAATTATCTTCTCCAGTTGGGGTCTGTTCTCATATGTTTGTACTTCATTTTTTTCTCGTTGAACTGGCACAATAAAGTCATGATGCCACGGCTAAGATATCCTTCATGTCTGTTTGTTCGTGCATATGTTGTAGGAAGCTCAAAAGGTTTTCCAATCTGAGACATTCTTCTGTTTTCGAGTCTTTTCTTGTTCTGTATGATTGGATGTGTATTTTTTTATTTATAGTATTAAAAATTGTAGGTTGCACACACTGAATGATATATAAAAATTTCTTATTTTTCGTAACACCATATAATCTGTCTCTTCAAATATAAAGAAAATGACAGGGTAACATACTTTCAGGCGATTTCTAAAAACGTTACGCAGGATTTTCGTATAAAACACCCTCTTGATATGGTGGTTCGAAATGTAATAATTTGTAATAAAAATATTTTGGCTTAGTTATCCTTTGAGTGTCTCAAGTTTCAGAGTCTGTATATTTTAGTCTCTCAAATTCGTGGAATGTTTTATTAGTCTTTTCTGACTGGTTTTTTTTAGTCATTTTGATTTGTGGTAATTTTTTGTTACAAGAGGGACTTAAAAAAGTATAAATTTTAATTTGAGAGATTAAAAAGGATAGACTTTCAAATTTAAGAGACTAAAAACATATTTAAATTAAAATATTTACATTGACAATTATACCAGCAGTATAAAGGAATTGTACAGAACTTGGGTATGGATAAAAAACAGTAGGCATTATGGGTAATTCATTTGTATATCGAATTACTATTACTATTCTTCTATAAAATAAAATTATGATTTCAGTAGATAGTTCAAAATTATCTTAGCAATGCATTTTCATTGGATTGAGCGTAATAAAATGCCTGATGCTAATGAATCTTTCTCGTAACTAATATCATGAAAAACGACTTCAACAAGCATATCAGAACGTATAAGTAATGTCATGAAAAATAAAACCAGCTCATTATTTTACTAAATTAAACTAATTGGATGAGGCAAGTGAGGCTTTAAAATAATATATAAAAGCATGAAACTAAAGAAAAATAATAAATGAGACAATTGATATAAAAAACCAAAATTCAATTACATGGTTTTAAATAGACTATATCAATATCCTAATAAGAAAGTTCAGTTACAATCCATGAAAGAAAAACAGAAGAATGAGGAAGAAAAAAAAGAAGACCCTATAAGAAAGAAAGAAAAATGAATTACTGTTACATTATGCAGAGAGGAAGAGGTCACAAAGTAAACTTCAGAAGATATGTACAGAATAAACTACACACAACATTTTGAGAGAGAAAGACGTTACAGAATTCAGTATGAATTAAGAACACTGGCTGAGAACTGAGGGGATCAAGGATCCTAGCTAACTGTTGGTCCTTGGTAACTTAGGAGCGTGACGTGCACGGTTTCAATCATAGGGTGCACACTGGGTTCTTGCACCTTCAAATGCCGTCAAACCCACTTGCCCACAATTCTGAACTAATTGGCCTTGCCCTTTATTCTTCCGAGTGTTCTGGTTTGCATCCAACATGTGCCACCCCAAGTGGAGGAAGATAGTGCATTCTAGGAAGTAGCAACGGCCTGTAAATGGCACATGATTGATTATAGTGGCCAATTTAACTTAGGTTTCGAACGTGCAGATATTGTGACATAGATGATCTTCATTTCATCAGCAATTTCCACATTGCGGACCGAAAAGGGGTAGAACATTGAAAGCCAATTTTATTTTTTTAAACCAAAGCATCCATTGTAAAAAAGTGGTTCGATCAAACTTTCCCTATTATAATACAAAATTATTGAATAAATCAAAATACTATTTCAGCCATTCAATTTGCCACTTTCGAAACCTAAGTTAATAACTTTACGACTAAAAGTTCATAATTGGTTGGGACAGAAGTTTCTAGACCTTTGAACATTTTTTATTAGGAGGTGGCACTTCGGCTCGCATGCAACGAGAAGTCAAATTCAATCTGTAAGTTTAAGTATATTTTTTTATTGTTTTAATTATTTAATCCTTATTCATAAATGATAAATAATGAAATATTGCAACAAGAGGTTGTCAAATTCTCCCAAGTCTCTACCCCCAACTTAACCATCTCGATGAAGATAGTAAGTGAAAGCATGTGGCAAGAATGAATTGAAAAAAGGAAGAGATTTCCTGCCTTTCGATTGAAAAAGAATGAAAAATCGATAGAGAATTCGAGGACCTACAATTTTTTGCTATGGAAAAAAAGGAAGAACATTTTGTTAGGACAAGGAAGTTATCCACCTACTTAAATGACATTAAAATCATTTAGCTCAACATTTTTTCCCACATTTTCTTCCCAACAAAAAAATGATCAGTTTTTTGCACTCATTTTTTCGATTTTCTATCATGCATCCAAAGAATACAAGATAGTAGAGTTTAGATCTAGTTATATGTAATTAATAGTGGTTAGGCTGCGAATAAAAGGACAATAACACAAGCATTTCCGCAACTACGTGAATCTTAATACCAAAAAACAGTAAACACCGACAAACAAAATATATAATTAAAAGTATTCAAGATATGAAGTTCTTATACATGCACACTACAAAGTCTAAACCAACAAAAAGAGATTCGTCACAACTACTTTAGCAGACTAAAGATTTTGCAGAGCTATTAAAGATTCAAGGTCCTTTGAATTCCAGGATATGCTGCTCACTTCTTCGATTTCTTTGGCGCTCTGCATAAAAAATATACAATTAGACCACAATACATGAACGACCAAAAGCATAAACATAAACAGTAATACTCACTGGGCAGACTGGGGCACTGTGGCAGCAGGGGCACTGGGTGCTGTAAATGACTTGTCAACAGGACCCTAAATATTTTGCAAAGAAAATATGAATGTCAAAATTTCCATTACCAACTTCAGTGAAAACAATCTTAGCCTTGTTTTACATCCCCAATTTTGATAAAAGTATATAGATTCAAAGACACTGGAACTCACTTGGGCTAAGCGCTCCTCCCTCCGAGCAATTTTCCTTTCCCTGCTAGCCTTGTTCTTTGCACGCTTAGCCTCAAACTGATCAGACAAAGTCTTCTCTCTTGCCTTCTCAGCCTTAGACTTGTGAATGCTCTCCATCAAGACTCTCTTGTTCTTGAAAACATTACCTTTCACCTTCATGTACATATCATGGTACATGTGCTTGTCAATTTTCTTTGATTCCCTGTACTTACGAAGCAACCGTCTGAGCACACGCATCCTTCTCATCCAGAGTATCTTGGTGGGAAGCCTTGCCTCCCTTGTACCCTTACGTTTACCTAATAGTATTCAGATAAGCATTATAAATAACAAATAAGGCTTCTCCCCCTTCCCCTCCCCAAAAGACAATGCTTCTCCCCCTTCCCCTCCCCAAAAGACAATGGAGCAATTCATTCAAATGGTCATCCAATGACCCAACAATATTCAACATACAATAAGTATCTATATGACTGTCTCCTAAACTATTCAGCATTATCATTACAATTTTCCTTAAACTGATAAGCAGCTCGGTAGAATCTGTTTGGATAAACTTTTCCAAAAACACTTAAATCTCCATAAACACTAATAAGTTATAAGGGGGAAAAATTGCTCAAATAAGCTAAAATCAACTTTATCACTTCAGCTTTAGGAGAAATTAAATGAGAGCGATCCTATAATGCTTGAGTTGATTTAAGTCAAAATCATTTTACTTTCTTATGTTCTTTTCTTCTAAGTGATTGTAGAAGGTTTATAGAGACAAAACCCTAGCCAATTTCAAATGACTAAGTGTGAAACATGACCATAACAATAGATTCCAAACATTCATTAACTCCAAACTGCTCGCAATTACACCCCAGATCATTTATTAATATTTATTTTACATTATACAAGTTAAAGTTGGGAAAAAAAATACCATAACCGGAGTGGCGGCCCTTCCTCTTTGCCTCCTTCATCCTACGAGCACGTGAGCGGGAGTGAATCTTGGTTGGCTTCCTGATGATAAACCCATCCTTAACCAACTTCCTGATGTTTTGCCCTGCAAACAAAAACCACCAAGCTTATTAACAAGACCCTTGTGTTGCAAAACATTTGAGGATTAGAGTAAACATTAGATTCAACTAAAGGACCTCTTAAAAATAAAAATAATAATAATAATAATAACCTTAGCAATTGTTCACACGCAAAACCCTTGACACTGCAGACAAGTTTCAGTTTCACTAGTCCACTTAAGAGCACTTTAAATATCAATCACAAATAAGACAAAATTAATGAAAATTACATACAATCAAACTAGAAAGCAATTTATTTCAATGGAAATGATAGCCGACAGTGCAAGCTCAAGTTAGAAATATAATATTGCAAACAACAATAAGCTTCGGATTCAATATAATTTCTCGGTCCTCAACACATCGATAAGAAAACAAATAAATAAAAATATTTATACTGATAAATAAGAGAAACAGAGATTATAGTGATGAAAAAAGAAAGAAAAAAAAAGAGGAGTGAGAGTGGTTACGAGAATTGGCCATGGAGATTTCGTTGACTTCATTGGGGTCAAGCCAAACCTTTCCTCTGCCGCACTTGAGCACGCTTGCGGAGAGGCGCTTCTGCAGTTTCAGCGACACCATTTTTCCCTTATTTCTCTACGATGCTGCACTGGGAGGAAGGAAAACCCTAATTTCGCTCTTATGGATATATAAAGCCCAAATTATCAAAATTGGGCTGGGCTTTATCCAGACCTAAATCATTTGGATTTGTCCACCGTCATCTGGGCCTGGCATGTTCGCCAGCCTTGTGTGTGCGCGTATATCTTTGGTGCATAACTTTTAAAGAAAAATGTTAGTAATAGATTTCAAATACACCTTTTTTAATATATATATATATATATATATATATATATATATATATATATATATAAATAATATTATTTGATGAAATTTATCAAAAAAAAATTATAAGGGTCACACTTTTTATCTAATGAGAATTACAGTTAAATTATTTTTGATACAATGACACCATGTTAATTACATATGCAAAAATTCATCAAAGTTAGTAAATATTGTTTTGTGACAATTTTTAATAATCATTATGTTAAAATTATTAATAACATTAATTTTAAATTAACCAAAATATCAAATTGATCAATATTTAAAATAGAAAAGACTAAATTAATTATTTAAAGAAAAACAAACTATTTTTTTTAAAAGAACAGATCAGTAATTTAGTCTAAATAGTTTTTATATATATACTTTTTGTGTGTTCATTATCCCAAAGAATATGATTGATTATTGATCATTTCCGGCATAATATTATTCCCAGGATAGAAGAAGGCATGAATCGATGAAGTAGCCCGCTCTCATAACAAACCACCAACGACCAACATTGGGAAAGGCAAAGAAAAAATTGGTGGAAGAAAGAAGCTAAGGTAGAAAAAAGCAGAGCTTTAGATTGAAAAAAATGGTGGAAAGGAGGAGAAAGCCTCTGATACTGTGTTCCACCAAACATCTCATAAATTCCACTGTTCCAACCAACAACCTCTTCCCCCATGAATCTCTTCCCACTTTCCGTTTACCCGTTGGGATTCTCCGATTCTCCAACCCCGCAAACCCCTCTCTCGACCACTCTGCACTTCTCGCTCTCTCCACTAGTCTTCTCAAAACCCTCTCCATCACTTCAGGCTCTCCGGTAATTCAAACCCCTTCTGCTCAATTTCCCATTTTTTTTAACTTTCTCCACTTAAACTATCACTCATTTTTAATTTTCATTAGGTTTTGGTCAAGAATGTTGATACGAATACACAGAAAATTGCAGTGGCTATTGCTCTTGATCCACCAGGCACCGCCACTAATATGGACTCACCCTCTTCTTCAAATTCTCGAATAATGCTTGTTTTTCCTTCTTGTGATTTCCCTTCTAGTGGTTCTGTGTTAGATGATCAAGTAGCTTATATATCTCCTCTTTTAGCCTTTAACCTTAACTTGCACGTGACATGCTTAAAATCTATTCTTCACCACGGGCAAGATGCTTTAGCTTCTTATTTCAAAAGGGGTGATGAGGATGCCACTAAAAGCACTGTGGATTTTGTTATCAACGTAGAATTGGAACCACTTGCTCAACCTCCAAAATTTGCCTCTCTCCTGAGGGTTTCTTTTGTGAAGATACCTGAATGTGGCATCCTTGAATCCATTAGAGCAAGTTCGCCTGTTGAGTCACAAGAGCGGCAAGACATGATCGACTTGGAGTTGCAAAAGTACTTTGAAGTCGATAGGTATTTGTCGAAGGGAGATGTTTTTGGAATTAAAATAAGCTGGAACTGCAATTCCCCCATTTGCATTCCTTGCAATCAAAGATCATTAAATAAAAATGACAACCTTGTCTGCTTCAAGGTAAGGTATTATGAACTCTCTCTTGCTTTTGCTAAACCTTGAGAAACATGTCAGGTTGGTTGCTAGAGTGTAACTTATGTCTTCAGGTTGTTGGTATGGAACCTTCAGATGAGCCGGTTTTCCGTGTCAATAACACCTTAACTGCTCTTGTGCTGGTAGGGAGTTCTCCATCCGCACTCCCTCCAGATTTGTTGATTGGTGGACAAGCAGAAGGACCTGTGCCTTTGCAAGGGGACACTGTGAACATCTTGGCTTCAATACTTACACCAACTTTTTGTCCGTCAGTGCTTTCTTCCAAGTTTAGAGTTTCAGTTCTATTGTATGGCTTGGCAGGTGTGTTCTATGTTGTCCTGCTTTGTTTTCGAAAGGGATCAGTATTTTCTCCATGATTCATAAAATTACTTTGTAATTTTGACTACCATTTGATATCCTTAATTGTTGTTCGTTTAAAATGTCAACTAAATGGTGGTTTTGAAATGCATTGATGGTGCATGTTGTATTTCCTGATCAACGTAATTATGCAGGGTGTGGGAAAAGGACTGTTGTTAGATATGTTGCTCGTCAACTGGGCGTGCATGTGGTGGAATATAACTGTCATGATCTAATGGTGTCTGATAGGCAATCTGTTGCTTTAGCACAAGCTTTCAAGACAGCTCGAAGGTTTATATTTAAAATATTTGGAATGATAAGAACAATTATTGTGCAAGAAACTTTGTTATAGGGACAGGAAGATGCAGTTTCACTAATTTATTCACCTGCTTTTTCTTCATAGTGGTTTTTCTCTCCACCTAACATTTGTTAGATTCCAGGCTTTAATTGGGCCACTTACCTGATTGCCTGATCATGTGTCAGCTCTAAGAAGTTTAATGTTTTGGATATGATTTCCAAGCTTCTAGTCTGCGCTGACAGGATGATATTGTTACAGATACTCACCAGCAATACTTCTTCTTCGTCATTTTGATGTTTTTCGTGATTCACAATCGCCTGAGGTTTCACCACATGACCAAAGAGGAAATACATCTGAAGTTGCATCAGTTATTAGGAAATTCACTGAGCCAGTCAATGAACATGGTGATAGTAGTGTCCCAGGGAAATCAAACAGTGAATCTGTATGATCTTATTTGAATTTACTATTGCTGTTGTTATTTAGGAAACAACCTTTTTCTGTTAATGTTTTTTTCCTGCACATGGCAGATATTGTATCTTGTATTGCAAATCAGCTAAGGAAGTAAATCAAGTTAACATCAAAAGAAATGGAGAAATAATCACTTTTTTCAGCTCTCTAACATAGCTTGAGAGAACAAAAAAGCCAATTATTTCCTAAAAAATAAGCAATACTATAGGGAATCAGCTTCTGTAATAGAAAAGATAATTAGTAAGCAATAATGACAGTTTCTGTAAAAGAAAAGAAAATGTGATGACAAGGAATTAGCTTCTGGGAAATCTAGTATGTTGTGGCAATCAACTATGATACAAGCTTCTAAATTGACTGTTCCATTTTAGGGAAAAAGTACACTATCAAGTGGCATGCAACATACTTTGATAAGAATTAAGAATAAAATACATCCTGCAGAAAGATGCCTTCAGTATGCAATTTGCACTCAAACACTACCCCTTTAAGACCAGGATACATCTTTTATCATTCGGCTAAATCCAAGATCAGAAAAAATCTAAAAAACCAAATTTGCCTTTTATTTTTAACTAGATTATAGAATTGCAAAGATTTTTACTTTTACAGCATGTCAGTGAAGGTGGAGAAGAATGCTGAAAAGACAAGTGGGCATCAGGTCCTATTGATTGCTGCTGCAGACAGTTCAGAAGGTCTGCCTTCGACTATCAGACGCTGTTTTAGCCACGAAATAAGCATGGGGGCTTTGACTGAAGAGCAAAGGGCTGAAATGCTATTCCAGTCACTGCAAAGTGTTTCCGGACTCCTCTCTAATGTAAGTGTGTAATGGAGCTTCATCTTGTGTTTATGTCTACTTTTTTATTTTTATTTTTCTCTTTTTGACAAAATCTAGATCAAGTTTCTTATATACGTGCCTTCAAGTTCGCAAATCAAACAATGGCATATGGGTGTTTCTTTTGACATTGAACAACTTATATTAAGAAAATAAGTTGTCATTTCATTGTTTGATTTGAGAATTTGATGGAAAAGGTGTAAGGAACTTGATTTAAGTTTTGTCCTTTCTTTGGTTAATTAATTGACTAGTAACAGATCCTTGTGATGACATTTCTCTCTCTAAATTTCAAAACACTGAACAAAGAAATTCCTTCAAAGTTGAGAGTGGGAGTAAGATGGTGCCTTGTGATTAGTTTGGAATTCTAATTTTCATCTCTCAGCTAAAAATATAACACTAGACTTTTAAGAAAGGGAAAAAAACAATACCAAATGTTGGGACATGCTCTGTATAAGAGTATAGATGATACATGCAATATTCTTCAAATTTTTAAGGCACTTGGCTACAATTTGTGCTCCTGAATCCTTCATCATTAAGGTTGAATGTTAAGCCTGACTGATTACATTGTTGCTTCTTGCAGACTAATTCAGAAGCTTTAGTAAAAGAAATAGTTGGGCAGACATCTGGTTACATGCCCAGGGATATATGTGCTTTAATTGCTGATGCTGGTGCCAACTTATTTCCCAGAAACAATGCTAAAGTAGACAAAGATGTACATGATGATGTAGGTAGTTCCCTTAGTTCCAAGATGGCAGAGGACAACAATCACGGGAAAGTTTCACCTCAGATTACTGGAAAAGAAGACTTGTTGAATGCTTTGGAACGATCAAAGAAAAGAAATGCATCAGCATTGGGTACTCCAAAGGTAGATTAAGTGATCAGGCTTTTATGATGGTTTTCATGTCTGCATTTAAGCAGAACAATTTACTGTTGTTTTGATGCCCAAAAATGTATATATACTGCGAAAGATGTGTTCTGTGAATTAGATGTTCCACAATGCACAGAAATTTTAAGTATGGATTTTTCTTTTGCAGGTTCCGAATGTGAAATGGGAGGATGTTGGTGGGCTTGAAGATGTCAAAAAATCAATTCTGGATACTGTTCAGGTGAGCTTCTTGTATGATATAACTATATCATTTATTACTTTATCCCCTGATTTGAAAGTACAATTCCACCCTTTTAGGGGTCAGTTTGGATAAATTTCTCAAAAATAACTTATAGAAGGAGAAAGGTAAAATGAATAAAACTTCATCTTCAAGTTAAAATCAACTTATCCACCTCAACTTTTGAAAAGTTCTCTCATCTAACTTCTTCAAAAGTAAAGGTACATATGTTGATTTTAGCTCGTGAGAAAAGTTGTATTCACTTGACCTCCCTATTTTTTTTCCTTCTATAAGTGCTTTTTGTAAGTTTATCCAAACTGGCCCAATGTAAAATTCTGTTTATTATATCAGACGCAATACCTGTCGCAGCAACTTGAAAAATATTTGGTGGAAAAAGAAACTTCTGGTTATGTTTGCATGGTGAACATTTTTGAAGATGCATTAGGCTGTCATATGCCATAAGCTGACTCAGTCAAATTACATTTTAATTTTAGGTTAGGTATAAGAATAAAAATTAAAAAGTGCTTCCGGAGAGTCGAAATTAAATTTGAATGCAGTTCTCTCCTATGTTCAACATGGAAGCTATGAGCTATCAATAATGGATTCTGCTAAGAAGAGATTGAATAGGATCTTTCCGCTAGAGCAAGAAGATATGTCCCTTCTAACCATAAAAAATATGTGGTTTTCCTCTGCAGTATCGCTACATATGTTGGCTCTTTCTGTTGAATGGAAAATAATGCGTGCTTCTCTTTCAAGTCACTTTTCTTTTCTGAGAAATTCCCGTGCCTTCTTGCATCTCTATTTTAATACTTATTAAATTAATGTTACCTGGGGCATACTGTTTATTGTCTGTAATTTCTGAAAATCTGATTCATTCTGTATTTCATACTGTAGTTACCTCTCCTGCATAAAGATCTATTTTCATCTGGATTACGTAAGCGATCTGGTGTTCTTTTGTATGGTCCCCCTGGAACTGGCAAAGTAAGTTGTAATGTAACTGTAAATGACAATGTTCTACCTCATTTGTCTAACGTTTTACTTAAAAAAATATTTCTAACACCATTTTCTTGCTCTTTTATTTAATAACAGACATTATTAGCAAAAGCTGTTGCTACAGAGTGCTCCTTAAATTTTCTTAGTGTGAAAGGTCCTGAACTGATCAACATGTACATTGGAGAGTCTGAAAAGAATGTTCGAGACATTTTCCAGAAGGTATAATAATATTCCGGATTTTTTTATCTAAATAATTTCTCAATTTGAGTAAATGTGTTTGTGCCTTTTTACTGTGAACTAAACAGTTTTCAGAACAGATTTTGATAAAATGAACTTCAAAATAATTCACAGGCCAGATCAGCACGTCCATGTGTCATCTTCTTTGATGAGCTTGATTCTCTTGCACCAGCTCGAGGTGCCTCTGGAGATTCTGGGGGTGTTATGGACAGAGTGGTTTCTCAGGTGATTTCCTACTCCGAGCAAGACCATGATGTTTGCAGTTTTTTCTCTGGGTTTCCTAACGTAATATATTCCCCTTGTTATAGATGCTTGCAGAGATTGATGGGTTAAGTGATTCCACACAGGTTTTTTATCTGCTTGAAATATTTATCCTTTAGCAAAATATTTTCTTTTATATTGCTTCTAACAAGTGGTGTTTCTGTTCTTGGCTTAATAGGATCTGTTTATTATAGGTGCAAGTAATAGACCAGATTTGATAGACCCAGCACTTCTGCGCCCTGGTCGATTTGACAAACTGCTATATGTCGGAGTTAACTCCGATGCATCTTACAGGGAGCGGTAAGCAGCCTGCTTTTCCAGCTTTCTGTGTTGTGAAATATCTATTGTTGATAACATGCTATTTTGGACCTCTGATCTCCATCTTTCTAGGGTCCTGAAAGCTCTTACCCGAAAGTTCAAATTGCATGAAGATGTCTCACTTTACTCCATAGCAAAAAAATGTCCACCAAACTTCACTGGTGCAGACATGTATGCTTTGTGTGCAGATGCTTGGTTCCATGCTGCAAAGCGCAAAGTAAGTTTGACCAGGATCACAGGACCTATGATTACTTTGTATGCATTTTGTTTGATACTAGATCTGTTATGATATCTGAAATGATAGTGGACTATCAATTTATAGAGGAGATTGCATCCTGTATTTACTGTCACAAGCAACGCCAGCATTCAGATTTCAGAAACCTTAATGTTGTACAAAACCATACATAAACTATTATGTGATTTAGAGGTACTTAATCTCACTACTTCCTTCTAGGTTTTGAGAGCAAATCCAGAGTCTTCCAGCCAAGATAATGAAGCAGATTCTGTTGTTGTGGAATACAATGATTTCATCCAGGTAACTTGCATTTTTTGTTGATAAATCTGTTTATCTGTGGATCAAACTCATAGCACTTGTAGAGTTACCAACTTATCCATCAATTGCTTTCCCAGCTGTTTCTTGTATCTATTTATGTGACTGGCATTTTCTGGATTTTTCAGGTCTTAGAAGAGCTGTCGCCTTCCCTCTCCATGGCTGAGCTCAACAAGTACGAGCAACTGAGAGATCAGTTTGAAGGCACCTCTAAATGAGTTTTGTTATTATGTGTTTCTGCTGCTGTTTTGAGGAATACAAAACAAATATACATCAAAATTCAAATATCCTTTTGTGGGGGTAGCAGTGGTGTATTACTGTATATTAGCCATTAGGCTTTCAACCACGGACCAGGGACGGCCCACATCTAGCTAAGTGACCATCTCACCATAGTCAACTATCGTAACTAACCTCTAATTTTTAAAAAAAATAAATAAATAATGATGATACATCATATTATTTTAAAGTAAAATAGAAGTTAATTAAGATACATTGATAATGTAAAAGCTTGTTATATTGACATCATATCACATAATGACACTTACAATAATTATTTTAAAAGTCGTATTTAGAATAATTTCTATCTAGTTGATCATGTAAATTTTTATATTAATATTAGAAAAAATTCAAGTTGCATTTCGACTAAAAATAATATCAAAATATAAGCATATAAGTGGGGGCTCACCTTATAAGTGTGTTTTGTAATTGATAATTGACCATGTATGAAAATTAAACTCTTAAAATATCAGTGTAAAATTATTTTGAAACTTACATATAAAACTATTAGAAATATAAAACTATTCTAGATATTTTAATATTTAGAATGGAAGACGAACCCAATCCTATTTAGTATTTACAAACTAGACATTTGCCAACTTAATCCTATTCAACACAATTTTGGAAAACAAACTTGAACCTTTTTACATAGTAGCCAACATAAAAGAATATTAAGTCATTTTTAGAGGAGACATTATTTAATTTAGTTTCAGCATCTCTTCCCCTAGTTTTGAAAGTCTAAGTGGTGGTATTGGGAGTTGTAGGCCAATGCGATGGGATGTGGAAAGGTGACAATGTCGTGGTGCTCCTTCTATTTGTTTCCATCTTACTCTCCCACAGTGAAGCCCATGGCTATGAGTCATCACCCTTTCATTTTCTCATACATCAATGACAATGTCACTTTCTCTTCCTTTTTTTTTTCTCTTTTGCTACTAGCTAGACCCACAAACCCTTGCTGGAGAGTGCAAGTTCAAGTGCTCATTTTTCTTCCCATTGCCATCTAAATTTTCAATGACTAACGGCCGAACGTTTCTTATCTTTTTTCTCCGTGTAATTTAGGGATTTTACACTAAGCTTGTCGAGAATAAAGGTTAATTATATTGGCGTTTGCTTGTTTGAAAAATTACTTTCACTTTTGTTATTTAAGGTTGGAGTGTGTGTATATATAATAGAATTAGTTTCTCATACTAAAAACATGTTAGAAAAAAATATGATCAGTCATTTTCCGTAAGAAATCAGTCATTGATAAAATAAGTAGATATTTCATATCACTAACATGATAATCCAAGAAAAAAAAGGTGTTAATGAAATACAAGAATACGAAGAGTAAAGCATATATAGTGTAACAAGGACGGTTTATAGTACTGCAAGCAGTTGAGGAAATTGTCACTCAAGAGAAATGCTTCCAACATATTTTCTATTATTAATGAGTCATCGAGCTTTATCATAGTAACGTATGTGACTTTGGAAGATCAATTAATGTTCTACTAAAAATGAAAGGGCAATAAGTGAAAGTTTCGTAATCTTTATTATCAAGCTTTCAAATCAAATAGATTATTCTGGGATCTCTTTTCAACATTAATTAGCTTTTGTTAAACACACGTTGCTAATGCTGATTTAGAAACAAGAAAAAAAATTATTACTTTTTATGGGTAAATATATATTATTACTTAATTTGAGAATTGGGTGGCAAAAATATAGAATTTAATCTTTAAAAATGAATATTTCCCCTCAAAACACATGAAAGGATTCTGGCTAAATAAAGAAGTCAAATTTTAGTTAGAAGTCCTTAGTCTCGTATTTATTATACGATCCATACGCATTATGTATCCGATAAATTACAAGATGGCAAATTGGCAATAGATGAATTATAAAAGGACAAAATCTAGTTTGCCATCAAGTCTTCCATTCAATTGATGGCACGTGGATTTTTTATATAATAAATCTCATCCCTTAAATATACATTGTAAAAATTTAAATGAAGATTTATGTGTCATCATTTCATTAAATAACTACAACAAACGTTGAAACTGTTAAAAAAATTTATGAAAATAATTAATATGAGCTAATATTTTAAAACAATTTTATTAATTATTTATTATTAGTGAATTTTATTTTATCTGATTAAATTGAACGAGTTTGAGACTAATAAATAAGGTGACATGGGATTAAATGAGCAGATGTGCTCATTAAAAAATATGGAAATTTTATTAGGTTAACACTATAAATAGGTTATAGTTTCTAATATATCAAATCATTGTACATGGTAGATTCTCTTTTCTTCATGTAAAGAGTTACAAAGGTCCTATTGTAGAATAAAGAAATTTCGGTTGAGAGAAAATCATAAAACTATCCTACATTATTCACCAGTTGTTCATGATTCAATGACTGTCGAATAACACTTTAATTAGGAACCAACTATAAATCCATGTATTTTTACTACAATCCTTAATAACGAAATACGTAGATCTTAGAACTTTTGGTGATCTAGTCTATGATATGTACTTGTAAAATTTAGCTCCCGCATAAAGCATAAAGAATAAAGAATAAGGTTTAAAGATTAAAGATTTCCAATAAACATAAATAATAGTGATTTGTGTCTCTTAATCAACCAATCTAAAATTGGAATATTAGTTGACTCTTGAGTATAAAATAAATCGAGTCGAAAAGAGAATATCCATTGTGTGCGCGCTTAAGGTACCCGTGGAAAATTTATCACCACTTATAGAGGGAAACAATTTCATATTAATACCATGATCATACAAAAAAATTAATTAAAAACTTGATGTTAAAAATGTATAAAAATGCCTTTATATTTGTTTGTACTAAAATGCTAGGAAAAATCCTAGATCAAAATGTAGGCAAGGGTCTTATGAATAGATATCTATCCTAAAAGAGATTAGTAAAAGCAATTATTTCAAAGTATCAAACCTGTGAGATTGGTTTAAATATATTTTTAGTTCTTTAAATTCTTTAAACTTATTTTGTTGTCCTTAAAAAATAAAATTATTTTTGTTATTCTCTAAATTTTTTGAAAAGCCACTTTTAATCCCTCTTTATTCATTATGTTTGTGGTTAGATAATTTGTGATAATTTTTAATTTCCAAAATAAATATTTTTAATTTATTTAAAAAATGCCAATTTTAAATCGCTAAAATATTTGACTCATGAATTGATGTTTTTTTTTACATATTTTGAGGGTTTAAAAGAAGAAAATAAAAACATGAATGTTGAATTGTGACGATTTTTTATATATTATGACAAATTAAATTATTACAAATCATTTTTGAAGAAATTAAATTAAAAAAAAATGGTGGTGAGCAACCCTCAATAACGCCATCAGTGCAAAGAAATAAAAGTATTTTTTTATAAATTTGAGGGACGAATAAAAATAATTTTTTAAGGATTAAAAAAATAATTAATCAAATTTAAAGAAATAAAAATATATTTAATTGTTTTTAATTTCATTAAACCTCTGACATATTATCGAGGTACAGTTGTGCAGACATAAATTTGAGAGGAACCGCTTTTATTTTCTTATTTTGATTTTGATTTTGTAGCATGCACGAACACCTTTGCTTGGGAATTCCACAAGCATGTGTGACATTAAAGTTAGGGTTTTGTTAATTGTTATCCATTTATGACTGTTCCTACATTCTTCACTCGGATGGCATATTCTCGCCATATGCGTGGAATGGGCACTGTATATTCCAATGCTGTAGCGAATGATGGATATGGTTTCCATCGCTTTCAACCCAACAATTAACAAAAGCATGAATGACTACTCCACTCACGTGATAAATATCCGTGGTTCTAGGTCCTTTTTTTTTTATGGTCAACGCGGGTAACATGAACTTTATCCCTATCTTCCTAGCCTCCATTTTGAATCTTCCAAGTTTTCCTTTTTCTACATATATGTTTATATGTTTTTGTAGTAAAGGTTATTGTGTATTTATGTTAAATCGATATAGAGAATGTATCTTGCTAATTAATTTGGACTATTATATTCTAAGCATGCATACACTACTCAGTATATCATGTAAATCCAAATTTATGACTTTTTTGTCTTGTAATGAAATTAAACTCATCATAATAATCTAAACCAACAGCTTTGTCACATAATTTGTCACTTAGTATATATGTGAATTACTGACAAGAATCACAGTAGTTGATAGATAGTTAAACTGTTTGAGTATTTTGTCAGAAATTTAAGTCCTAGTCATATATGAAAAAAGCTTAATTAAAAAAGGCAAAACTTACTTTAATAATATTTATGTCTCCAAAAAAATTAGTTTCCATATATATAACCAAAAAAAATATTTGTAAATTATTTTTTGGTTTAATTGCTTATTCTGTTGGGCTACAGTTCGTGTTCACTTCAATAAAATTCGTTTTTCCATTTAAAAAATAAATACTTATTTATCTTTATAGTTAAAAAAAAACCTTTTAATCTCTATACTTTAAAATATCTCCTTCCGGTCTCAATGCATATAATCTTTAATCCTTTTCTGTCTTTGTTGTGGAGATTAAAAGGGAATAAAATGATGCGTGTTGAGATTAAAAGAAATTAAAATTATACGTGTTGAGATTAAAAGATTATGTTTTTAATTATAGATATTAAAAGATAATATTTTTGTAATTATAAAAATTAAATGAGTAAATAAACCTTTCTTTTTTTCATATCTTAAAAATAGTTTAAATAGAAGTAGATTGAAATTGTTTATAATTATTAAGCATAAGTAAATGTACTATTTAATGATTTAAAATTTAAACTAATGGTGGACCACATTATAATAAACTACAAAAGCATCCTAACCTTACTAACTTTATTCCCTTTGACTAGTCTTTCATGCGGGAGAAAATGAGTTTTTGCCATCCATTGTTAGAATCTTTTGAAAGCCAAACTCATAAATTTTCGAGGAGCGACTACAAGAGAGAAACAAATGAGAAAAGGATTTAAACTTATTCATCACTCAAAACACACAATGTTTGGTGAAGATCTAAAGTTTCATTCCTTTTGAGTAAATTCTGTTTTGTTGGAAGATTATCAAGCATAGTTCGCAAACAAAAGAGCAACAACCTTTGAAGGCACAAAAGTATCGTCCCAAAAAATTTACCAAAGAACTAGTTTTTTCTTTTTTCTTTTTTTTTTCTGGAAAGCAAACTCATATATATATTATAAGGTACCAGTGGTACCGAATTCAGACTGTTTTCCTAACCGCTACCAGCAAGGGGGTTTACTTAATAATAGATTATTACAGGCTATGGAATTAATATAGGTCTTACAACTATTCAAAGACCATTTTTTATTCATCATTACAACCATGTTTGATGACAGAATTTAAGGTGTTCGATAAATCGACAAAAAAAAAAGCTCTTTTAACAAACAAAACAAAAATCTCCTTCGCCTTTCATTTTCCCATGCATTCGTTTAGGTTGGCAACTTTAATTTCCTTATTTTCAATTATGCAGTACATCTAATCAAATGAATAGTGTAGATATTGAGTTCCAATTCACGTATCATGCCAGAAATAAGTACTGGATTCATCAATTTTTTTAGCTTTAAAATGAACCATACTTCGAGGACCAATTGCATCATCACCGAAATGTTTGCTATCCTTTTATTTGTTGAATGTATATGTCAAAATCTTCAACATCATCTGTCATACTTATTTGATTAAATATTATAATTTCATATTGTACCAAATATTTGTTTTGGAGCAAGCTAGTATTCCTCGTGAGAGATAACATTGTGTTATTCATGTGAATATTAACACGTTATTGCTGACTTAAGCTAGTTTAATTACTATGAAATACAGTTTAGTTTTGTGGTTTTAACTGTTTCTTTTGTGATAGGCTTGTTAGTTTAATGTGTTGATTAGTTATAGATTTGCCAGCCAATTAGGTTTTTGGTTTTTTTGTGGGTAGACTCGATAGCCCCCCTATTGATATGTTTAAGGTTGAACCCATCAACCTATATAAGATCTTATTATAAAAGAGATCTATAAAGAAGCTAACATGTTATATCATGATTACGTAGAGGCCAAGACAAACTTAAAAGAAAACTTGTAATAGGTTAATAGGCCAGACTTAGCTTGTGAGATTAGGCAAGTTGATCTAGCTTAGCATGAATTATTTTTATTTATGTACATTATCTAATTCCCTAATCCACATAAAGTAAAATATAAGATAGCATATGTATCACCCAACATATTATCGGATACACAAACATTAGACAAGAGCTTATTGTGAAGAAAAATAACCTGTTCATGAATGTTATGTAGATTGAGTTTGGTATACCTCTTGATTGATTGAGTTGAGAAGTCTCAATGAGTTGATAAAAAAAAAAGTGAAAATAAACTATGTGTGTTCTAAACAAACCATTAACGTAACTCGTATTGATGCTCTTGAATGAATATGCTAGTTTAATTTTTATTTGTTAAGTTGATAAATCATATTTTGTGTTTGTTGTAATAGATTACACGTATTATGTATTCTGTCATTTAGTTCAAAAGCTTATGATATGATACACGACAATTTATTACATGGTACAAAAACTAGTTTTACATAAAAATATTTGCTTCATGGAATAATTAATTACATACTTACCAGGGACGGAGCCAGATTTGATTCTAAGGGGGGCAATTATATATAAAAGTTTATTTTCATACAACAACTATATAGATTTTCAATTTTATACAAAATACTTTTTATAGTTATATATTTCAAAATCTCAATCACATTAACAGTTTATCATAATATGTCTCATATGTGTTACATAGATCATGTTTTAAATTTGCACTGAACTTTTCAATAGTTTTCTTTTTAGAATAAATATTTTCTAAAAAATCACTATAACAAACATTAGTTTAACATATTAAATAAATAAATATTTTCTCCATTAGCAAAACTTAATAAGTAAATTTTAATTTTAAATAAAGTATAATCAAATCAATATGAATGAAAGACTAATAAAGTTATATGTGATTGCAAATGCAATATACAAATTATAAGAAGAAAATTATTAAGAATAAAAATAAATGATACTCAAACATTTGATCACTATGATGAAAACAATAAAAAGATAAATATAATATTTATCTAAAAAAGAAAGAAAATAATATTACTTTTATAATAAAGTTATATATAAAGGAGAATAAAATATGTTTTGTCCAAAAATATAGATAATTAAATACTAGAGTATTATTTCCCAAGTCAAACCTCATTAAATAATTTTTTTATCCTAATACAAATATCATAAATATGAAATTTAAAATATTAAAATATAAAAAATTATCTCTACATCACATGCAGCGATCTAAATCAACTTTAGAGTATCTTTCAAAGTGTATCTAAAATTCATTGTTAGGATATTATTTTATGAAAAATTTAAATTTTTAAAATTTTAAAACAAAATTTTAAACAATTAAAAATGTGAATTTTCAATTTCTTTCTAAAAGATGAGAAATTGAAATTTTCTTTTTGATAAAAGAATATTCTAAAATGTTCGCATATTTCCTTTATAACCTTTATCGTTTCTTTCATCTTGAAGTTTTTGAAATCTTGTTCTCAAACTCGCGACTCTTCATGATTCTCTTTTTTAAGAAATAGCTCATGGAGCATTGATTGAGTGTGGGCGTATGGGAACACATAAAACTGTACCTGCTAGTTAGGGGAGCAACCGTCATTATCCATCACGCGACAGAGGTAGCGCATGAGAGCTATTTTTATTTCTTAATACTGAAATTATTGACACGGTAAGTTGATTATTTAATGCATGAAAAATTTGTTATTGTTTTACTAATTATTGAACTTAAACCGTCCCAGTTATGAATTTTTTTGTTATGAATGGGAAGTTATTGATTTTATCTTTATGGAATTAATGACTATTTCTTCGGCAGGAATTTTTGTTATGAATGGGAAGTTATTGATTTTATCTTTATGGAATTAATGACTATTTCTTCGGCAGGAGTTAGGGATAGAAATGAGTGGAGCCGCTTGTCAAGGGCCTATGGCTCGGTTTGACTTGTTTATTATAAAAGTCAAGCTCAAGCTTTTTAAAAAGATTTTTTAGATAAAAAAAGGCCAAAACCAAACTATAAAAAAAGTTTATTAAGCTTGACAAGCCGACTTGTTTAAATAATAATAATAATAATAACTATTATCTATAGCATTTTTATGGCATCATGAATGCCAGGATGAAGTGACATAAAGTGCTTAGAGAGTTCACTTGCATATGAAAAATTTTCAAATAGAAAAAGACTAAGTTAAAAGGATAATGCAATCAGATTAATACTTACAAAGAAAAATGTTTTGTAAGGAAATTTTCAAACAATTTAAATATTTTTATTTGGTTATATTAGTATAAATCATCTCCAATCCATATATTTTTTAATATTATGCTTTCTTTTTTCATTTTCTTTTGATATATTTTGTATTTTAATAACTTGAATTCAATATGATTTTGTTTATCAATTATTTTTGGATTTGTATGTTACTTATATGAAATTTTATAAGTTTCGTTTTTTAGTTAGTATTTCACTAGGTTTTAAAACAATTAATTGGTTAAAGACGTCTTTAGGTAGACTTTTAAATAGGCTCGTAGGCCAAGCCAGACTTTTATGTAAGCCGAGTCGAGCCTTTAAAAAAAGTCTATAACAGGTAATGAGTCAAGCTCAAGCCTTGCGTATTCAACTCAAGCCGAATTCAAGCCTAATAAAGCTTGACTTGACTCGACTTATTTCCAGTCCTAGTAGGAGCTAAATAATTTATTTTAACAACATTAAAAAAATTGTAAATAAATCTTTTTAAGGTTGGGGCCGATTCGCCATGCCCCGACAATCCCTTAAACTTAGGTGAAGATTTCTTTAATAAATAATAATGAACAAACTTGAACATTTAAATTAGTTTTTAATAATAAATAATAATAAAAAACTATTGATGAATTTGTTGCTTCACACATGATATGCATAATGCATGTATACACACACACAACAAAATAGCAATCTATTTTGTTACCTCCATCAATAAGGACAAACAGCTTTCCAATTAAGAAAACGGGTTGGTCTTGAGTAATTTTCTTGAGTAATACTTGTAAATAGGTGTTGAGTTGTTGATAAAATATAAAACTAAACTACTCAGTAAATGAGTATAATAAAAATAGAAATACATGTAAATGTAAATATAACAACAAATGTATGCATCTTGTGAACATTTGCTCAAAGTATTTGGGAACATTCATAAAAATAAATTTAATGGTACAGACCCAACAATCTTCATCAATTTAAGCATACTCCATACTTCAAACATTCTTTCTCCTCCGTGTAACCTTTTGGCATGACATGCAATTCACAAAATTAACGAACCCTAACGAACGAAAGCATGACCAAATCTATACTTTTGGCGTGTTCATATTTTTAGAGATACAATATTCAGACCTATCAAAATGTTGTGCATAAATGTCAGACATGTTATTCATAAATTCACTCATTCTTTGACGCCCTTCAATTCGCATTGATGCCCTTTCAAATGTATGTAGCTGCCAAGAAAAAAAAAATACAGTAACATTAATATAACAGACAGTAATATTTTGAGAAGTATTAGTTAGAATGCAGAATCTTTTTTTCTAAAAAGAAAAGCAAAATCTTTTAACAATAAATGTTAATAAAACTATAAAGTTGGATTGCTCTGCTTCAAAATCATGTATAATTTATCTACTATAATAAATTATACCGTGTCTTGTATAATAATTACTATTTATTAATTTATATAAGTAGATACCCATGATTTTAAAGCAGAGCAATCCCCTAACTATTTTTTTAACAAATTAATTTTTCTTGATAGATATTCTTTTAAACATGCTATCACACCACTAATTATTAAAATATATGATTATTTATCAATCTTATTATATCATATTGGTAATCCAACGTACTTATATGAATCAATAACTAATTTATTATATTAAATATGGTAGGATTTAAGTTTTGGCCGCTTTTAAGTAGATTGTCCTAAAAATATTTATATATAAAAAAGTTATGCATTAACGGTATTAGATGTAAAATAATATTACATGATTTTTTTTAAAGTGAAAGATTATAAGTGTCTTTTAATCTATTGGATCAAAGATCGATATTGCTCATGATATGTGATTGCCATTGATTCGAGAAAATTTTGCATATAGTGATTTTTATATATCATTGCATCAATTTTTTGGGTTAATATTATATGATTATTTAATTTATGAAGTTAATTTTTACTAGGAGATTTACTCCAATGGAGGTGTAGATTTACCCCATTCCGGTCCCTGATTTGCTTATAAAGTTCTATAAAAAAATAATTTTCATAGAATAAAAAATATAATTTTAAATAACAATCATAACATATTTTTAGATTGTATATGATAACATAAAATTCAATCCACCACAAGTATAAAATTCAATTCAATAGTTTCATGTTTTAGCGTGTTATAGATAAGTAATGATATTTTAGTAAATTAACTAGTAGTGGGACGAGTTTGGGAGCGGATTCGGATTGTGTATTAATAATCTCATCCCCTATCCCAAACCTTACTTTTACTTTGACTATCACAGACAATCCGATCTCGCTCCCGATCAACTTCGATTTTTTCCGTCAAGATTAGTACGAATTTGAGACAGGTTCATGGGTTCGGGTCTATTGCCACAAAACAGATTATCCATTCATTCGACAGAAAAGATCACCAAGATTTCTTGATTCGCTGCCGAACTTATTCCAATTCAATAAGAGATCTCAATATTATGTTTTGAAAAAGACTCGAACCTCCATGTTCTTTAACACGAGATTTTGAGTCTCCATGTCTACCATTTCACCACCAAGACATCTTGCCTACTTCTTACCATGATTATTTTAAAAATAATATCATTTGTGATATTTGATTAATGAATAATATAGAAATCAGGTGCATAGTCATTAAACTAAAAAAAAGTGGTAGAAAAAATGGGAAGGGAAGTAAAAACACGCGCCACGTCAAGGTTTGGGTATGTTGTGATACTTTTTGGACAAGGTTGTAAGATGGGGAGGGTCTGAAGCGAAAACATAAAAACGAGGAAGCGAAGGGGTAAAATGGTTTCTTTCGCCCTTTTTCCCCCCTTATCACAACTAGTTTCTCCCTCTCTCTCTCCTACCGTGGGATTAAAATATTGTTTTTTAACGAAAAATTAAATAAACAATTTTGGAAAAAATAAGAAAAAAAAAACGCGGCTGCTGTATTCACCAAAAACAGAGACACGGTGAGAGGGAGAGAGAGAGAGAGAAAGACAAACTGTGTTCTGATCGATCCCGGCTAAGATTCAACGTTCCAAATAATCGAATACTGCTTTATTGTTTTTTCGATTATCGGAGGTTGTGCTTTCAATTTTGCAATAAATTATTTTTTGTGAAATTTAAGGCTGTGATTTCTACGGGAGCTCGCGATCGTGTAGAATTTTTCAAATTACTTGCGGGGGTGATTGGTTTGGGTGGGTTTTTGATTCTGAGGAATGGATCGAAGAGGGAGTGGGATTTTGATTGGGACGAAGGGTTCTCAATGCGGAGGTTTAAGTTAGAGGGTTTGATTTTTGTATTTTGTTGTATGTTTTTGGATGATTTCTGCAGGAGGTAGGGATGCAATAAAGGGGCTAGGGTTAGGGTTAGGGTTAGGATTGGGAGCTGGGAGGAAAGAGATGGTGGAGTCTGAGCTTGAGGAAGGTGAGGCGTGCTCGTTTCAGAACCATGAAGATTATGATGCCACCGTTGATCCCGATGTTTCCCTCTCTTACATTGTAAGGGCCTTTTTGTCTTGATTTTGCTTGCCCTGGTGTTCTGAGTATAGTTTTGTTGGTTTTGGAACTTGGAATTATTGATGTTCACTTGTTTTACTTGTTAGATCCATGGCCTGAATTTTATTTCCGGTTGGTTGTGTGGTTTTGGGGTGCGTAGTGCTGAATTGTGTTTTGTTGTGAGTTGAATAGATTTGATATGTAGTTGGCTTAGAGGGTGTTGTAGAAGATTTTAAATCTTTGTGATGTCAACTTGATGCATTGGGTTGTTGAGGATGTTTCTGATCAATCTGCTTGATCGGCGTATGGAAATGCTGTGTGAATCAGATTGTTGCTGTAAACAATTAATTTCCCTTTTTTCCACTTCTCGTTTGATTTTTTTATCTTTTTCCTTTCATGAAGAACTAAATGTTCGGTTTTTTTATGTGCTTTTGTTTTTGTAAATTGATGTTTACGGTTTAGGTGTGCTGTGTTCCTTCAGTTAGACTTGTATATAATCTCCACTAAGTGCCAAACGATATGGTGGAGCTGTTTTGTCTGTATTCTCATTTATAATTATGACACAGCATGAAATACGTTTCTGCTTCATAAAATTTGTGTTTTAGAAGTTGTGTGTACTGAAGGAACTTCCTTAATTTGAAAATCGTTCCAACTGTGAGATGGCTGCGTGGCACATTTAAGTTGTTCCATTATTTCATTATAGAATGCTGTTTGTTTCTATATCATAAATCATAAATATGTCTACATCTGTTGGATTTTGTCAGATTTAGTCCCCGTTCCTGTTTTGATAACTAATCTTCTTTCTTTTCTCTCGATGATTTACATTTCAAATTTTCTTTCCCTTAGGATGAAAAACTTCAAGATGTTCTGGGACACTTTCAGAAGGATTTTGAGGGTGGGGTGTCTGCAGAGAATCTGGGTAAGTCTTAACTTGCTAGAACCATGACCCATCTAATGTAGGCATACACATTAAATAGTTATTGGTTCTAATGATATCGAGAAACAATTAATGACAGGGGCAAAATTTGGTGGCTATGGATCATTTTTGCCCACCTATCAGCGCTCTCCTGTTTGGTCTCATCCAAGGACTCCACACAAAAATTATAGTCAAAATACGCCCAGATCTCCCAATAATTTGCAACCGGAGGTAAATTTCTTTAACTAAATTGATGACTGTATATGAGATTTTATGACTTGCTCTCATGTTATTTTTTTTCATTTTCGACTTATTTCAAATTGATTTTGTACCATGCAGGGTGGGCAGGGGGATGGTGTACAATGTTCAACTGGAACTCAGTCATCAAGACTTGGCCCAGGTTCTGGTAACTCCTCGAGGATGGCTGCAAACAAGGGTCTCTCTTTAGATGATGGAACTAATCAAGAAAAATACATGACAGCCACTAAGGCTGACACATCCACTTCTAAGCAGGAGTCTCTAAACAAAAAAATTTCTAGCACATCAGACCAGAAGACACTGAAGGTTCGAATCAAAATGGGTCCTGATAGTTTATCAACAAGGAAAAATGCTGCAATATACAGTGAAATTGGGCTTGATGTGTCACCATCATCATCACTAGATGACAGCCCCTCTGAAAGTGAAGGAATTTCTCGTGGTCCTCAAGATGCTCCTTTTGAATCTCCAACCATTATCCTTCAGGTGAATTATCTTCTGGCATTTTGATTCTCCTTTATTCTCTTCAGATTGAACTTGACAAGATTAGGTTGAATATTTTTTGGTGTCTTGGATCAGATTATGACAGACCTCCCTCAGCTATTGTCACCTATTCCCGATGATACCATTGAGTTAACTGTAAAGGAAACACATGCTAGAGATAGCATCCCTGGTCCTGTTCATATGGATGACTTAGAAAGTTTTGACATGTACGAATCTAATAATGTAAAGGGAGACAGAAAGTTGTTAGGTGGGAGTGGGAGGAAAATGAAATCTCTGGAGGGTTGTGAATCCTCAATGGAAGTCAAGGGCTCTACAAAGAAGAATGCTCGGAATGATGTTGGAGTGCTGTCAAGAAAGGAACAAAGTACAGATGCATTGACTATGGAGGAGCTAGTTTCAAAAACTATGAAGCTTCCACTTTTATCCAGTTCATATTCTTTCAGTGATGACTTGGTTAAGGCTGTGGATGGGCAATGTGATTCATTGAAGGAAGCCAACAAAGTTATAGTGAGGGAGAAAACCTTCTCTGATCAGGGACAAAAGGAACGGATGGAGTCAACGTCTACTGAGGTGAATGGTTTTGCTGAGAAGGCAAAGGGAAGTTCAGGAAGAAAAGTTGTGGGAGATAAGGTTTCTCTTGATGACTACCCAGTAAAGGAAAATCACCAGGGAGATAAAAATTTCAACTCAATGATAGTTGAAAATAATGTTTCCAAAGTTAGGACAGAACCAAACACTGAAGAGCCACCTAAGAAGGCTAATCAGAGAGGTAACCTCTCTGAACAAGATGGTGTAGAACATCCATTTCCAGGGGGTAAGAAAAAGCCAAAGGGAAGTCATGGCACCATGGTTATGGAGAGGGAAAAAGAAAACTTGAAGGTTGGATCCTCTTTGGTTCCTAAAATAAAAAAGAGTTCTGATGATAGTTCTGCATCAAGAAATGAAACTGAAGATGCCAGAATACAAAAAAGTCTTGGAAAGACTAGAGATACTTACAAAGATTTCTTTGGGGAATTGGAAGATGAGGAGGATAGACTGGATTCATTGGAGACCCCTTATGGAGAAAAACTGAAGGAATCTGAGGTGGTCGAGAGGAGTGCACCTACGACTAGTTATGGAGCAAAGGAGAGATCTGGTGGTAAGAAAGTTGATAAGCCATTCACAGCTGAAATATACCCTAAAACAGCCACAAATATCTCATGCACTGGAAATGCCAATGGCACTGACCTAGAGAATGGTAAAGGGATTCCTGTAATGATACCTCCTGTTGAGATGGACGATAAGTGGGTACAGTGTGATCGGTGTCAGAAATGGCGTCTTCTTCCCGTTGGAACAAATCTTGACAGCCTACCTGAAAAGTGGCTATGTAGTATGCTTGATTGGCTGTAAGTTCTGATTCAGTGTCTAAATCTTTTAAATATATATGTCCATAATTAAGTTTTAATGCCCTATTTTGATAAATTTTTCATAAGTACATAAAGGAGAAGAAAATAAGAAGGTAAAACGAGTTGAACTTCTCCCTTTAGTTAAAATCAACTCATGCACTTAAACTTTTGTAGAAGCTCTCATTTATCATATCCAAAAGTTGAAGTGCATAAGTTGATTTTAACTTATGGAAGAAGTTTGATTCATTTTGCTTTTCATTTTCTTCTTCTATAAATGCTTATAGAGAAGTTTCTTCAAACGGGCCTAAGAATGAGTGAGCTTGTAGCTCAATTGGAACTGGCCCCAGTCTCTTGAGGAGTTAAGGTTGAGGTGTGATTGATTGAGAACTACTTATATTCATTATAATGGATAGCACTCAAGTACAAGGTTTTATAAATCAAACTAACGTTGTATGCATAAATATGCAGGCCTGACATGAATCGATGTAGCTTTAGTGAGGATGAAACCACTAAAGCACGTATTGCATTATATCAAGGGCCTCCTCTTGATAGTCAAAGTAACCTGCAGAATGTCTCCGGCAGTGTTATGCTGGGAGGAACCATGGCAATGTCCCAGCATCCTTACCAACACCAACTAAATAATGATATGCATGCAGCACCTGGGGGCAAGAAAAAGCTTATGAAAGAGAGATCAAATTCTATAAATAAAGACAGCTTTTCTCAATCATCATATTCTATTAAGAAAAACTGGCAGTCAGCAGTGAAAAGTAGGAGCTTAAATGATGTGAACAAATCTCCTGTTGTGAGTGAGGCTGATGTTCCAGCAGACAAACACAAAAATAAGCATTGGATGCTGGAGCACAATTCTGATAGAGGTAACTTGAACCACATATTCATTGTGCTTATCTCCTCTGTATTAACTAATGTGCAGATGTTCAAAGACCTGTTAAATTTATATGATGTTATGTTCATTTCTGGAAATCTGTTCTCAGGTGATACGAAGAATATGAAAGTCAAAAGCAGGAAGGACCCTGATCAAGATAGTTCTAGGCCATCCAAGAAATCTAAGAGTGACAAGGTTCATTCTACCAATGAAGAGTGGATTGTAGAACAGAGTGGGACTACTAGGAAGGTGGGTGATCATAGCTCAAATAGCACTTTTCCAAATACCTCAGTTGGCAAAGATCGACATAGACAGAAAGACCCCTCCTCTTTGCGGGACTCCAAATCAGGAAAAGACAGGCTGCCAGTTTCTGCTGAAACGACAAAAGATAAAGGTCAGGGTTCCTTGGATGAGGGATCCCTGGATCTGGGGAATTGTGATTCAATTGGTAGTGTGAAAAAGAGGAAACTGAAGGGGTATCAGGATGCTCAAACTTACAGCCCTGGTAACCCTCGCCTACAGGAGAGCAAAACTTCTGAGCACGAGTTTAGTAATTCCAGGAAGGAAAAGAAGGCAAAAAATTCAAAATATGAAGGTAAAGAATCAAGTGCCAGTAAAGGCAGTGGTAGATCTGACAAAAAAGTTAGTCATACAAAGACCCAGAAATTCAGGCAAAAGCCTGAGAGCAGTTTGTCACACCGGAGCTTGGATGGAATGGACTGTTCAAAAAGGGACTTGGGGTCTGTACATGCTTCTGTTGCTGCCACTTCAAGCTCTTCTAAGGTTTCTGGCTCTCATAAAACCAAAGCCAGCTTCCAGGAAGTGAAAGGCTCACCTGTGGAATCAGTTTCTTCATCACCTATAAGAATTTCAAATGCAGATAAGTTTACAAACAAGGAAATTATTGGGAAAGATGATCCTCATGATATTGCTGCTGTGGATAGTCCAAGAAGATGCTCAGATCATGAGGATGATGGTGGGAGTGATCGATCTGGAACAGCTAAGAAGGATAAATCTTTCACCATTGCCCATAGGTCAGATTTTCAGGACAAGGGTGTTAATCACATGTCAGATACTAAACTTAAAGCTCAAACAACCAGCTATTGTACCAATGGGGGTGTGGACACTATAGTCCTAGATGGGACACATCCAGGCACAGAGCAGATTAATCATCCTGGTGAAGACAAGATTGATGTTTATTATGCTACTACATCTCAAGCAAGGAAAAATGGCATAGAATCAGGTTTGGAGGACAACAATGTCAATGACAGCTGTAAGTCAGAGTCCCATGCAGATAAGGTCAAGAGTACTAGTTCTCCATGTCAACTGAAAGATCAGTCTCCTCTACATGAGGCAAAACATAAGGATGGAAAAATTAAGTTGCAGGAGAAGTTTGGGTTCAAGCCTGACCAAAATGAGATTATACATGCTGGCAAGAAAGATTATACAGGAAAAAATGAGAGCAGGAATAAGGAGAATCACTCGAATCGGGGTCACGACTTTCAGGATGTTAGTACAGATGCCCCATGCAAACAGGAGGTATTTCATGCTCCTATTCAGAATCAGTTTCCGGACTGTGATACTGAAAGATCCACAAAGAGGTCTCTTTTGGAAAGAACTGATCAAGAAGTACATGGAAAAGGGAAGCCATTGTCATCATTGCCATATGAAGGATCTCAAGTTGAGATATTAGGTCGTTGCCCACGACCAGTTGGCTTACTTAAAGGAAATGGAGATATGGAAGTTGATCCTTCCAAAGTTGATGATGTGTCAAAGTTACAAAAGAAGCAATTGAAAAAGACTGACCATCAAAATGGAAATCTGCAAATTGGTTCAAGAAATCCCATACTTAATGGTCACAAGTCCAAGGAGCTTGATGCCCCTAGTCCAGCTAGAAGGGATTCTTCCTCCCATGCTGCTAACAATGCTCTGAAAGAAGCTAAAGATCTAAAACATCTGGCTGATCGTCTTAAGGTTTTTACGCAGTCCCTTTTAGATTTTTATGCTTTTGCTCTTCTCTGTAATTATTTTACCAATTTTGGGTTTATCAAACAGAATACTGGATCCAGCGTTGAGGGCACTAGTCTTTACTTCGAGGCAGCCCTCAAATTTCTTCATGGAGCCTCTCTGTTAGAATCTGGCAACAATGATAATGCTAAACACAATGAGATGATTCAATCAATGCAAATTTATAGTAGTACAGCAAAATTGTGCGAGTAAGACAACAGTTTTCTTTATAATTGTGCTTTAACTTGTTTTAAAGATCATATTGTCTTCCTTTGTTTAAAATGCTGGTGTAAATATTCTTTCCTTCATCTATTGTTTTATTAGGTTGCAATTTGCAAGCATGCCTTCAAACCTTATTACTGTGCTTTGCATAAATTATATCTTTAGGCTGATTTTATGTTGTATATCATAACCTTTATGATTGGAATATTTTTATTTTGGCACCATCTTAATATTTTCCTTTTGATAGGTTTTGTGCTCATGAATACGAGAAATCAAAAGACATGGCTTCAGCTGCTCTTGCCTACAAATGCATGGAGGTAGCATATATGAGGGTAGTATATTCTTCACACACTAGTGCAAGCAGAGATCGGCATGAGTTGCAGACAGCACTGCAAATGGCTCCTCTTGGTAATGAATTTTGTTACTTGATTTTCACTCCATTTGCATGATGCAACAATTTTCTTTCTGAAGTTCTCAGTTTCCATTTGAATTTGTCCTAGATATCCTACCAAATCCAATCTCCATTTTGATGATTTGGCAATTAAATGTAAAATATTCTGATAGTTTTGTAGAAAAAATATCATGTCTCATTCATTATAATGGATTATCTGAACATCACTCATCTGACAAGCATTCTACATGTGGCTTGATCATGGATACATATCCTCTTTGGTGGTTGTCTGTAATTTGGGGAGGGGGTGGCATTTAGAAGAGTTTCTATGGAAGCTTATTCAGGCTTATGGCCATATAAGCTGTTTTAAGTTTATTTCAATGAGTTTCATGGAGAAACTTATCAAAATAAGCTATCTTAAGCTAATTTCAGTAAGCTTCACGGTCAAATTTATGAATAAGCTCTCATGGGATGAGTTTTTAACTTTTTATTAAATAAATGTTTAATTGTTTTGTTTACCAAATGCACACTAAATGTATGAACAGGAGAAGGAAAAAGAGAAGAAGAATAAGAACAGGTAGAAGAAAAGTTAGATATGGTTAATTTGGTTAATATTAATATGTCTAAAATTTGTTTTTCCTTTTATCATGTCATGTAAGTGGACTACTGTTTCTCTTTCTCAGGAGTTCCATTGACATTGTGGTGATGAAATTAGAGTAGATTAAACTCTGGTCTTTATTTTTTAACCTTGTTTCATTTCTCAGGCGAGTCTCCATCATCATCTGCCTCTGATGTAGACAATGCTAACAACTCTACAGCGGCCGACAAGGTCACCATATCTAAGAGTGTCAATTCGCCCCAAGTAGCTGGAAACCATGTTATTTCTGCACGAAATCGTCCCAATTTTGTGCGATTGCTCAATTTTGTAAGTATATAGTTCTTATTCACAGAATAATGATCTTGACAAAAGCCACCCATTTCCTCACATAGAAAGCCTTAGAAACTTGATAGGAAACCACAGTGAAGGATAATGCATACGTAAATTTTACTTCAGAGTAATGTGAAATTCTGAAGGCTCGTTGATTACTGAATTCAGTGATTGTCATGTCAGGCAATGCTTTCACTGATTGTGCTGTGAAATATGGTTACTATTTAGGATCTATGGTGGAATTTGCAGAATTGAATTTATTTAGTATAGGACTGTAGTAGCCTCCTGCAAAAATATAGAACTATAGAAGTGCTACATTGTTAATAAAATTACAAATTAAAAAATGCAACAAACAAATTACAGTAAACCTTTAACTTGACTGAAAATACCTAATGATTCCTTTTTTGAGCTTTCACAAGGAGAGAAATGTAGTCATAACCACCAAATGTGTAGATTTAATTTAACCTTTGATGGCTAGTCTAACAAAGAGAAGTCAAATATATGTGCACAGTAAAACAAGTAAATTATTTTAGCTTAAGAATAGCCTGGGCCAAAGAAATATGCAAATAAGTCAACTGTTCGAATTCTAAGCATCCCAGTATTTCCTATTATGACCAAATGAAGGAATTAACTTCCTAAAACTGAAAGGAAGTAGATCATCAAGGAAAGATGACTAAGATTGTGCTTAAGACTGAATCCGTTCTAAATTTTAGGTAGTGGGAAATAGAATAATAGATTTTATGATCTTATTTTCTTAATGGCTAGGCTATCTTATTCCTACAATGTTCGTTCAAATTGTACACGAGTAAAATTTCTGCAAATAAAAATCTGGTATCCAATAGGCTATAGGTACAATCCTTTTATGATCCTATTTGATTCCAATTCTATTCCTACTTCAGATTGGTAGGGCATGTTAGCTCTATAAAATCAGATCACTTGGTCTTGTGATCTGGATTGTGATTTTAGTGTTTGCAACAATTATTACAGTCATGCCAAAAGGGAAGCCCATACCAACAACTATAGTGTTAACTTACATACTTCGTTGACTGTGTCTTAATTAGGTTGCATATGATATATTGGAATTAAAGACATTTATCAATTGCAGGCTCAGGATGTTAATTTTGCCATGGAAGCCGCAAGGAAATCACGGAATGCTTTTGCAGCTGCTAATTCAAGCCTGGCTGTGGACAAGAATGCAGATGGTATCTCCTCTATCAAGAAGGCTCTTGATTTTAGCTTTCAAGATGTGGAGGAGTTACTACGTTTGGTAAAAGTTGCTGTGGAGGCCATTAATCGTTAAAGGATCCATTTAATCAAAAGATGATCCTAGCCCGTTAAGAACATGTGTTTCTTGGTCATGTATAATATCTTCACTTTGACAAAAAGACGGTCTGAATTAAATTATGAAGGGAAAGATTCATTTTGTTGGATCTTGATCTGGTCTTGCCAACTGGTGAAAGCTACTGTCTTTATCATATGTTTGCCTTACACAGATGGAAGTCTCAGTTTACAGTCAGAGGAATTCAGTTGCTCTCTGTTGTGTACAAGAATAAGCTCTTTGCAAACCTTGAGATACGTGGGAGGCACTTGGAAGTAAACTTCTGTAATGCAGATTCTGAGCTACTTTTTTGTGCGGAAAGATGCTACATCCAGATTATGAATTGAAGATATAATAGGTGAATGTGGGTAGACTTAGAAGTTTGAAACTATTTGCTATCTTTGTCCTCTTCTCATTCTGGAGGGTTTATTATTTTGTCAATGTGTAAATGTATAAAGTTGTAATTTCTGGTGAGAGGTAGTTGTGGATTTTGCATTACTGCAATCATGCTTCTACCAGTGGGTACTGCACTTTCTCCTCTTGTCCAATCTCTGCAGAAAGGAAAGTCAAAGAGAGCCAGGCTAATGTGAGGCATTTTCTTAATATGAGGGCATACATGTCCTGTTCCTGTAACTTTTTTATTTCTTAATAGCCATTTTTTTTCCTGATTTGAATCTCAACTTATATGCAGGTTGTCTTGTACAATGTCAGGATTAGTGGTAGAACAATACTCTTTACTCATTTTATTGTTGATAGAGGCCAAGCTGAAAACAGAAAAGGAGGGATGTACAGCAAGCATTTTTTTAAAGTGGCAGGCAATTAGCTGCAAATGGATTGTCAACTTATAGGTATAAAACTACGCATGTCTTGTAAAATGCGTTTTGTTTGATAGTCAATTGAATGTCAAAGCATCTCTAACTCTTGATTGCATTACATCTGTTGCTTTTCCGTGAAGGGATGCAGTGGACGTGTAAATAAACATTATAGATTCAAGTTAGAGACAGTGCAAGCTGGTTGCTGTCTTCTTGCAGAATCTGACAGGTATTTTGGCACTATGATCAATTGATCATTGGCATATTTCTTGATGATCATATTACTGCTAAACTGGCACTATTAGTTGTGCACTGCTTGGGAAATTTTTTATATGAAAGTGTTATATACTTTCATATTAACTTTAATTTTAATTACTTTAATATATAAATATTATTAGTATAGGCATACTAATCAGACCCTTTAACTTGCCTCTATTTTAAAGGTAGAATCTTATCTGTGAACATCAAAGGGATAAGCGTACAAATCCTTACATATATGCGTTAACGTGCCTCACCTCTAGATGCTGGTCTTCTAAGTTTAACTAGTTTCCTGTTCTGAAATGGCTCAAGTGGGCAACATTGATTGTAGTCATACAAGAACTTTAGTTTTACAACGTTTATTGCAACTATCTATGTCAAGATTGTCAGGCATTTCACACGTGTAGCATAAGCACAGCAACTAATTACCAGAGCTATAGATAGGGTTATACAAGTCATTCGAGTTATTGATTACCTAGCCTAAGACGCTGCCCCCTCATTATGGAATATATCCTGTTTTCTACTTGCTTTCTGGTTTGTTGCTTGTACTTTATGCGGGTATTTATATGGGTGTATGGTAGCATCATATTCTAGTTAGCACTCCGCAATGCACTTTGTGATTGATTGATGCCAACCTAACAGTGTCTGTGGTTGCAGGTTTGAGCAACTGAGGTAAATTCCAGATAGAGCTACAATTGAGCTGGCCAAATCTGTCTGTAACTGACCTTGGTGGAGTTCTTTTTATCTATTTTTTCCCCCTGCTTTTCCCTTAGTCAACAGTATTACATGTATTTTTTTATACAGTTGATAGTATTGGGCATTTAATTTTAAAATTTGACTTTACTTACCTGTTCTTATAATGTACATACTACATTGCTTTATTCATCTACCTTTTAGTAAACGAGAATCTCTCATCCTTTAGGTTTGGTAGCGAGTCCCATTTGGTGCATCTTGTGAATTTATATGCAGTATAGAATTGAAAATAGTTTAATGTAAGATTATGGGTCTTTGATTGTGGTTTTATTTTTCCTAAGAAAAATATTTCTAGATGATTTTCAAGCCTAGTTTTTAGAGAATAGAAGGGAAAATGTGAAGTGTAAGAAAAAAACATAGGAATAATAGAGAATTAAAACAATTTAGTAATGTTTTTGTTTTAAAAATTAAAGAAAAATGATTTTAGAAACGGGTTTCACAAATTATTTTTATTAAGCAAGTTTCATTTTTTTTAAAAATAAGTAGTTTTTGAAAATAGTAAACAAACGGAATCTATCATTGTTGTACGTAATTTGGATTAACTTATTTGGGTTAAATATGTTTTTGTTGGTCAGTTTTGTTTTTTTCGTAAGTTAAAATTTGATTGTTAGTTCATTGATTTTGAAAATTTTAGTCTCCCATCCCGTCAATAATTCTCTTAAATTATGGTGATATTGATGATAATAGTGTTGATAATGATGGTAGAGGTAATGAAAAATAGTGGCGATATTTATGGTGATAACAATAGTAGTGTAATAATGGTAACTATTAATGGTGGTAATAACATTAATAATGATAACAGTGATAAAAAGAGTGATTATATTACTAATAATGATAATGATAGTGGCAATGTGTGATTATGACAGTAGGATGATAGTAATGGTGATAAAAGATGAGTTTAAAAGACTAATAGAGATAAGTGAGAGAAAAAAATAACAAAAGAGATAAATTATTTTCTAAAAAATTAAATCAGTTTTAGAATTAAGACAAAATTATTAAAATTTTAAGCTAATAATTGTAATAAAACTCTCAACATATATTTGTATCAACATGTTCGCTAAATCCTTAAGTATGACAATCAGCATGTTAGCTAAACCCTTAAGTATGATATTATTGCTTTAATATTGTACCTGTTCTATGCTAGCTAAAGTATACCTGTAAAGCCTGGCCATTTTTATTTTGGATGCAAAATTTATTCTAGAACATGTAATTTATATGAAAGTTATGTATGTATAAAGAGATCTCCTTTGATGGGTAAAACATGTGAATTATAGTAAATTCTTTGGTATTAATTTTTGGATCTTATGGATAAAAAAATAGATTATGCATATGACAAGACACATTAATAAATTTAGAGTCACTCGCTAATTTAGTCTTTATATTGTATTAATCCATCAAATATCTTTATAATTAATAAAATAGTGAAATGATTTTTGAAATTGTAAATTAACCATTGATTATCTGAAATTAAAATAATTGATCAATTTGGTTTCTAAAATTAAGAAATAGCAAGAAAAAATTGAACAAGGAAAAAAGAGGCTGAATTAGCAAGTGTCTGAGTTTACTATTTTCAAAAACTACTTATTTTTCCTTCAAAAACTACTTATTTTTCAAAAACATACGAGATTATCAAATCACAGGCATGAAAATGAGTAAAAATTGGTGGAATAATAATCGACTTTTCCTTCTCAGCATTCTTATTCTTCCTTCGCCCTTTTTGCATTTGTCTTTTAATATATGAGAAATTCTATCAGTTATCACAATAACCCCTAAAAGTAAGTTGTGAAACATGCATAGTTTCCAAAGTGGATAGATAAGATCAAATGAGTACTACGGTGCCATTTATTCACTGGGTAAATAATAATAAAAAAAACTAATGAGCAAAGAAAGAAGATATAGAAAAGAAAAAACCAATCAATCACAAATATGTGTCTAGTTAATTGTCACTCGATTTAACTTTTTTAACGACCTTAAATGATAACAATAATGGGTGATCAAATTGATTAATGATTTATAATTTTAGGGACTGTTTTGTCTTGTTTTAAAAAAGTTAGGGACTAAACATTTCTGTTGTGTGACACACCACACAACGCTAAACATTTCTCTGATAAAATGAAAGTCGAAATAAGTTGATTAAAAAGTAACAATTAATCCCAAAGCCCGAAAATATACTGCTAAACCAAATGATATCAACAACGGCCGATGAGCCACACTAGCTTGCCTCAATTTGTAACACTTAGGTATTATAATATCAAGGTTCAATCTTTCATTATGCCACCTCCCCTTCCCATTTAAGTAACCAAGAAAAGCAACGTATTTAGTACGATATCTTGCTTCGCTATGTTGTTATAAACTAGCTCTTAAAAATTCAAGTATGCCAAAAAAAAGTCGCTCCTGGTGCTTCTGAATCAAGTAATCGGCTACGATCATTTACAGAATTGTGTAACCTTAAGAATTTTCAACTGTACTTCCCTAAGAATTAAATTCAGGCAAACCCCAGTGCTTTTTGCAGGCCATAACACTGGCCACTCTATACATTAGTAACTTCCATTTATGCCAGATACCTGAAGGTGTTTGGGTTATCTTTGTCCCTTTCCAGGTAGTCCCGAGTGATGAGATCTTCGATCCTCTTCTTGATTGCTTTGATATCAGGCTATAAAAATGCAAATTCAGAAGGTTCAGAAAATCGTTCAGCTATTATAGCGATTATCATACTTTCTGCATTAAAACCACTTTCACATTGACAACAATAAACAAAATTCTGGCATTTTATACCTTGAACATGCGGCCCAACTGCTCAACACACTCCAAAACTAGTTGTTGATGACCCAAAATTTTCCTACTCTTCATAATGCGCACAATTGCTGCATCAATGGCATATCTCCGATCTTTGTCAACATCTTCAATTACCTTTTTTCTTTCATCAGCTGGTGGTAGAGGTATCTATCATTAACAAGTGCCAGATTTAGTATCTTAACAGGGAGAAAAGGATGCACAACCCAGCTAGCAAAGCTTCTACATCTAATGATCTAATAAAAGATGAAAAGTATGGCTACAAGTAAGCACAGACCTTGATCCTTCTCATTTTATCCGTAAATTTGTGGTTGAACTCAAAGATGTCATTTTGAGATATAACTTTATTGTTTGGCTCCTTGATAAGTATCTTATATTTTGCACATGACAGTGAATGGAGCAATCTAACAACATCTTCATGGCCCAAGTTCAGCTGAGTCAAAATCTCTGAATAGCTCAACCTATCAGCATTGTTGAATAGCAGTAGGGCAGCAGCCTGTGAAGTAGAAGCAACACTTATCAAACCAGCAGCACAAGGTCATAAATCTTAAATACCATAGTAGCACAAATTTCAACATAGGTGATGGGTGAAAGGCAGGTTACCGGATAGGTTGGCACAATTAGTTCAATGTTTTTTGTATCAAACTTGCCAGTGACGTGGCATGTTCCCAGTGAGTATATCCAAGTAAGTTTTCTGTGTTTTGTCCTCGTTTCATAGAAGCCCTTAAAAACTTCCAAGCATCTGATCTGAAACAAAAAAGTTCACAATAAAGAAGAATTAATAAATCTTGTCTTCTTCCCCACAAAAAAAATCACAATAACAGAAACTTAAACAAGTCTCATCCGCAAGACATTCTTACCATCTCTGAAGGAAGGTTGAGATCAAAAGACTTATAACTAGGCCAAAATCCTGTGGTAAGCACAGTTACTGTCAGGTCAATTCCAGGATTTACATGTGAGTTATCACGAAGATACTCCTCAAATTTCAGCTGATTATCCCTAGCCAATGTCAAGTCTACCACCTGAAAGTTACATATTTCAAGCAAATTGTTAAACTACCTGATTAAAAAACAAAGGAGAGCTAAGCATGCTAGGACAAAGACAACTGACCATCCCCTCCATCTTTGATGTGAACTGGCCACCACACTGCTGCTTTAACTTTGTCAAAATACACTTTTCATGGTCATCATTGGCACTCCTGTCAAAAAGTAATCTTCGGGCAAGCTTCTTCCTGTAAATATAAAATGCATTAAGGACTTCACAAGATAATATGAAGCCTAAAATGTATATATTACAATTAAAAAACCTAAGTCTTACCTGTAAAATTCTGCAAAGAGATCCTTATCACTGATATATGCAAGCAACTTGACTACCTGCAGAAATTAAGCAATTTTTAATACACAAATCATAAGGGATGTAAAATCTAAAACCTAAAAACTACCTTCTCAAGGGTATCTTCAATTGCTTCATCACTTAGCTTCTCACTTCCACCTTTCTTAAGGATATTGTCACAGAATGTAGATAAAAGTTCAGCACTGGAACTACCACCAACAGTTTTATTGCAGAATATCTCAAATGCCTCCTTTAATGCCTGCAAAAGCAGCCAAAATGAAATATACTATTTATTAACTATAAATCATTCTATTATTCAATAAGTTATTCTTCAGTTGTCTCGACAAACCTTGTGGAACAGTGTATGATTCATAAAGCAATCATTAACATATGCCATATACTTGTCATGGAGCTCTAGAAATTTTCGGACAAGGACCTGCAAATGTCACATGGTTAGCCTTAAGAACTTTCCAGCTATTATTATATATATATATATATATATATGATAACAAAACACGGTGAAGGGACTTGCTTGTTCCTGAAAGCCAGAACCACTAGTAGTCTGGAGAAAATGAAAAAAAATATATTATCAGCTGAAAGTGTCAAGAAGCAGAAGATATCAACAAAAAAACACACTGTTGCAGCAAATGCTGAACCTGATTGCTCGAAGCTTCTTCAGCTTGTTGAACCAATGCTGCACCCTCAGCTGTAATATGCTGCAAACAGATAATCATCATAATACAGCATTGAAAAGAACTAAAACCAGAGACTCAAAATAAGCACAAAGCATAATGCAAAAACGAAAGAAACCAACCTGCTTGAATACATTGGCTACAGGATCCAAGCCTTTAGGTATTTTATGGTAAAGTCTATACATCCTCGAGAGATCTTCCACCTGGGAAAAAAGAAAAAATTAAAAAGAAATTTAACCAAAAACATGAATGGGTAAAATGATTAAGTGTCACGTGGATGATATTGTTAAATAATTTATTTGAAAATTTTGATTGTCAGGGTATCGTAATTTGTATAATAGTGTTTCAATTTACAAATATTGCTTAAAATCTACATCATTCTGGTTGTTAAATCTATTTTTTACAGTTAGGGTTGTAGTAATATATATATATATATATATATATATATATATATATATAGACACAATGTGGATCCCTAGCCATTAATTTTGAATTAGAGAAGTGACCCCAAGGTCACTACTTTACAACCCAAATATGATGGCAAGGTGATGGAAACAATTGGTTTTTGAGCTGTAGAAAATCTAAAGCAAACATAAATTGAGAAAACATCATCAAACAAACTAATGCAACACAATCAAGTACCTTATCATCTCTAAGTAAGGCATGGCAGCCAGAGTTCTCTTTCTCGAGTAATTGATTTGCATGAATCACCAGCACCTCTTGTTGCACTTTCTATTAAAAATGAGAAAACAAAGTGTGAAGGGGGAGATAATTTTAACAGAAAAACAAGTAATTTGTAAAAGGGAAAAAGCTTTCAATAAGAAAAATATTTGTTTTGATAAAATTGAATCACAGTTTTTTTAATTACAATCTTCCCCAAACTTAGATAAGCAAGAAGCATACATAACATGTGCTTTGAATACTTAATAATCTTTGCAACTCTTTATTTACAATGGTCCATGTATCAAATATATAGGTGCAAGATTCCCTCACGATGCATTCTAAAATTATCATCAACATGCACCTAATGACTTCTGCTGCAATAGTACACTCAAAGAGATAACAGGAAGAAAAAAAACTGTACATTTCTAATCATCCAAAAAAATATATATAAAAGAAAAACAGACTGACCTCTACCAATTTCTGCTCAGTGCTAGAGTGTAAGTAATGAGACACTCTATCTCTCTCCCTTCTCAAGCAATCCTCAGCCTGTGCAATAACAGGGAAAAGTTATTATGCATATCAACTAACTAGATACAATTCAAACTCTCAAGGCACAATATAGACAGACTTGCCTTAAGCATATAATCTGGGCAGGAGTCAATCTCAATCCAGTTTGCAGCCTTACTTTTGTAGTAATCGGCAGTATCCTCAAGCATATGTACCTCAAAATCCTGTTCATATTGATCCATTTCGCCCATACCAATCTCAACAAATATATCAAGAACATTTTTCAACAACGATCTATCAATTTGTTCACCCTCACGTTCTTTATCAATCTGTAACATGAGGCATGGTTATTTTAGAAGTCATCATCAGCAACTAAGTATATCATGCATATGAAGTAATATACTTACAAGTGCAATCACAGCTTTCCTAGCATTGACTCGTACCTCCATATAAACCTGTAATTACAAAAAGGTTCATCTAGTATAAATTCAACTATGTATAAATAAATTATTGGTATCACATTGAAAGCTGACTGTAGTGTTGCCCTTCAGCACATAGTCATGGATAAGATCATAAGAGAGCTAAAAGAGATTGATAACTGACTGAATCACGGAAGCAAGTGAGGCCAACTGCCCCAAGTCCAGCCAGGGAGCGTCGAGAAATGAAGTAGCGATCAAGATAATGGAAAAAGCGTGAAAGCCACCGGACCATAACTTTATGATTTAACCATCTTTGGACAAGCTCCCTCAGCATGAATTCATCATGCTTCTCTCTTAGAGATGGCAAAACCTAAAAATGAAAGAAGATGAAAACAGAAACAGGGTATCAAACTCAATAAGTTATATATCAGAAAAGTAAATCAAGCAAGAGCTGATGAAAAAGTCAAAAAAGTAAAGCAAAAAAAAAACATTAACAGGGGAGATTTCCATACGGTGGTATTAATGTATTCATCAAAAGCATCCTTGTATTTGTCATAAAGCTGTTGTGAAAAGTCATTCGGTGGCTTCTGAGTACACATATTATAAATGGTTCTGTGATGGTTATCTTAAGGAAAAACAACAAGATATCCAAAACTACGCATTAAAACGGGATAGATTAGACCACAGGAACAACAACGGAATGCAAGAAAAAGGATACGTGTATAGCATCATGTATTCCTCAGAACTGAAAGGAGTTTCCGGTGCTCCTTCAAGAATTCTCTTCAGCTTGGTAATCCCCTTCTGCATATAATCCCAGCCTTGGTCAAAATCAATGATCTTCCGCTCCATTGTGCCTGCAAAAATATCAACAACATTCAGGCTATACTATAATTCCACGCACGCACAAAAAAAAAAATCAAAACCAATCTTCTAGCACGTAGAAACATCACAAATCTCATCCCTGTCATGCGAATGCAGATTTCAAATAAAACCCTAAACACACCACGACCATAAAGATTTCAATAAACCAGTGGAAGAATCAGCACTAAACCCTAACAGGGCAGTGAAAGAATCAATATAATTTCTGACAATGTTCCACACGTAACACACGTTTTCAGTAATAATACTGTGCAGATGGCAAATAATAAACCCTAAACCCCAAAACAAAGCGATCGTCGAGTCAATAGAAAAGGAAAACAAAATCGCAACAATGAAATTATTTAACGGAAAACAGCAATACAAAACCTAGCTGTTGCGTTGAAGAGACACAGAGAAAGTTTGTTTTGATTGTTCTGGTTTGGTGTTATGATGTATTAGTATTAGTATTATTATTAGTGAAACGAAAAAACGCAAGGTGTAAGCATTGCAAGGAGATACACTGTATTGTGAGTGAGTGAGTGAGCAGAGAAAGAAACTTGGGAGCGTGACAATCCTTTTGTAGAGTAGCCTTAGCCTTACACCTTCCCAGACTCTCTTTCACTATTATCACAAATTATTAAACAGCTGATCCAAGTATATAAAGAAGAAGAAAAGGAAAAAGGAATCAACATAAAATTTAGGCTTCACTACAATTTTATCCCAACTTTTTACTCTCAATAAATTAATTTGATGTATTTTAAGAACTTGCGGATTTCATTCTTTATTGTTTATCCATTAATAAGCATAAAAAATTAGAATAAGAATCTACTATAGATAAAATGATACATCTTATTTGTGTATTTTTTTAAAATATATATAGATACATATATATAAGATATATCTATTTATAGATATATTTATAACATATTTTAGTTCATTGATTAAAAAATGTACGTTAAGAGTAAAACGGTGGAGATAAAATTTGTATGTTTCTTTAAAATTGTGATAAAATGTATGAAATTAATTTATTAAAGATAAAATTCGTCAAAAATTTAAAAGTTTCAAGTAAAAAATTACAATTAAGTTTAAAATTTAAATATAATATTTCAGGTTAAAAATTGATAAGAATAAATATTTTTATCTGTTTCACCTTTTATCTTTTTTTGGTGGATTTTATTCTACTGACGTTGACATTTTATTTTGAATATAAAAAACTATTGCCCTATTTATCCCATTTTTATTATTGGACATATTAAGTTATTTCCTTTCTGTTTTTAACTATAACATTGGAATTTGGATAGTGATATTATATTTATTTTTTCAAATTTTTATAAAATTTTAAATTGTTTATTGTGATTACAATATTAATAATATGTAAATTCTATTTGTGAAGCAATATGTGTCGGTGTAATATTTTTAAATATTAAAAATATTATATATAAATAAATAATATTTGAATGGATGACATGCTATGAAAAATTGTATTCAAGTGGAAATACTAGAGTTTAGTAGGACTTTTTGTGTGAATAAAATCCTCTAAATTTATCTTTTACAATATCTAAGTTTATTATTTTTTTAATAAATATATATTTTCTCGGGATCTTTATATACAGGAATTTAAGAAAATATCAGGGATTAAGAGTTACAATCACACGCATCGTGTTCACCAAACTTAGTCATACTCCTTGATTTTCAGTTTAAATATTCACAAACTTAAAACACCGTAATTTGTTGTCATGCTATATACATATTGATTTTTGTCATATCTTTGCCAACATGTCTGCGTTATGTTAATGGAAATAAGTCATTTTGGTTTATAAATAATGTTTTTGTTTTTTAAGCTTCCACATGACGATCACACAGCTTCAAACCAACAAACGACTGGATCCACAGATGTAGCCTTCAGTAATGACGAGATCCACAAACCAGGGCTCATGGAGAGTATAAGAAACAAAGGAGTCTGCGAACCTATGAAATATGAACATCTCAGTCTCTTGTCATGTTCGATATTTGATCTGACACCAACACCAACATAATCGTGTTTGGATTGAGTTTAATGTGTTTGATATATATCTACGTGTCCGTGTTAATATTGGTGCTTCATAGCTGTGAACAAATTCAATGCAACAATCACAAACAAAAAAACGTACCATTTTGGATTAAAACAACGTTGTTCATAGGTTTTTTAAAACAAAACAGAAACGCGTTCAACCCGACCCCAGTCGCCAAACTTGACTGATCACACCGCTAAAAGCATCAGTTGTCGGTCCGATCAATGCGGTCTGGTTTTCACAACATTGCATCTATGTGTCCATGACATCCGCAACACTGCATCTATGCTTTTAGCAACTAAAGCATATGACTCGTTATGGATTCAGTCAACTGTGTTATGATCCCAACACCTTTTATCCAAATTAGTGAAATCCGTCACTTTAAGGTCCAGAGATACCATTACTGAGGGATGTTTGTTCTCATTGTCATTGTGAAGGCTCCAATGTATTTTTGACATGTCATGTCATGACATAAACCGTAAAAGAGCAAATTGGATATTAGAAAACCATGATTACTCCTATGAGAAATGACATTTGCAGTGTTAAATCTTAATAAACTGATTTTAATTTGTATTACGTATATAAATAATTTATATATATTTTGCGAAAATATTTTTTATATACTTATTAGATAAACTTCAAATTTTGGCTTCCCTATGATTTCTTCCTGGCTCCGTCTCTGCTTATAAATTAGTAATTTTTTTCTTTCTATTTCCTTATATACACATAAAATAACTTTTATAATTAATAAGTTATTAGTTCAAATGTTATTGAATTTTTATTCTGGTAAGCAAAATCTTATATATAAAATCTTATGAATAAAAAAAAATATAATTATAAAAATAAACCAACTGAAAGGTGATTAATTATATTTTTAATGGACATTAGTCACTAACAAAATTAAGACATATTTTACACTAATATCATGGACATAATTTTTTTTTTTTTTAGTTTTAGAATCCTTATGGTCTCTTCACTTGGGTTCTCAATGCTATTCATGAACAACTTCGAGTCAAATATGAAATATATAAAAAAAATTGTCATAGTTATAAAATAATATTCTAATAATTAAAATACCTTGGTACATTTTAGTTATTATTTATTTTGACAAAATTATTAATAATTAATTTATTTATTTTTTTTTATAAATTATTATGATTAAATTCATAATATAGTCTCTATGTAATGAATTCTCAACTTGTTCTCAAACTTATTAAATTATTCCTTCTACTTTCATTTGATTTTTATACTTATATTGCACCTGTTCTATTAATAATCAATCAATCTTTCCCAAAAAAATCTTATTAATTTACCTACAGTCAAATGTTTTCTTTTAATTACATTTTTTTCATCCATAATTAAGTTAAATCAAATTCAGAATCACTCAAACTAATAACTTGTTAAAAATATATATGTGTTGTACCATAAACATTAAATTAAAAATACGTAAAGACCTAAAAATGGTCCAGCTTAACTTAGGTTAAGTTTGTAAATTATTGACAACAGACTTATTTGTCCCAATATTACTTTTTCCTACCATTTTTATTAATTTAAATAATTTTTTATGTTTAACTTTTTCATAACTTATTTATATTACTTAAACACAAATTGTTTTTAAACAACACCAAAAGTAGTAGAATAATGGCTTGTAAACATGACCTTAATTTTTTTAATAGGCCTCAAAAGTAATTCCTGAAATTCAACCGGGTCCCGAACATGGCCTAATTCTCGCTCATCTCATTCGACCCAGTACTCTATCTGACTTTCTCTCTTCAGAATTAGCTCCGAGCCAAACCCTAACCAGTTTCGTTCCCAACTGGGAACCGGTGAGAAGCATTGAGATTCATTCAATCATCTCTAGTTAAATGCGTGTTGCTACGCATTGCGGGGAAGGAACTTCGATCAACGATGGATGCGTGGAACGAAGATTTTTCGGTGCTGGAGATTGGGAGCTCCGCGGAATCGTTCCAGAAGTTTTTGGTTTCGCAGAAAGAGCTCTTCCACAGCCAGATCGATCAGTTTCAGGAAATCGTCGTCACACAATGCAAACTCACCGGCGTCAATCCTCTCTCTCAGGAAATGGTGCGCTCTCTTTGTTTTTCGTTTAGTTTTCTTTATAACCTCATTATTTAGTTTTGGTTAATGAAAAAAGTGAATAGTCTATTAGTTGCGTTTCATTTCAAGATTTATGCTGCTTTACTTGGAATCGCTTGGAACTTTTTGTAGAATTAATTGTAAACTTAGTCTAGTTTTAATTTTGCTCTTGTATGTACTAAGTTCTTTTAAGGCATTGTTTGAGTGTCTGATTTTGTCTATTTTTCGTTTTTTCGTGTGCAGGCTGCTGGTGCTTTGTCAATAAAAATTGGTAAGATTTTTTGGTTTTTTTTTTTTTGTATAGGTTCTCATGTTTTTTTAGTGTTGGATGTGTCTAACTTAATCCAAATTTGCAGGAAAAAGACCGAGGGATTTATTGAATCCAAAGGCTGTAAATTACATGCAATCAGTTTTTTCCATTAAAGATGCTATTAGCAAGAAAGAATTGCACGAGATCAGTGCTTTACTTGGTGTCACAGTGACACAGGTTTATATTTCTCTGCTTCCTGTTTAGTCCTTTCTATCTGTCCTTATGGAATGATCTATGTAATTGAGATGTTGTGTGTAGATATTTTTTCTGTCCATCACCTTTCTTGATACTTATCTGTTTGTAGTTTGTTATCCTTTTGTTGGACCGAAGAGGGTCGGATTCAATTTAAATTTTATATTAAAGATAACATGTTATCTAGTTCCTGTTTTACGTTAATTTATGAATCCTTGTACTTTGGCTTTAGGTGCGTGACTTTTTCAATGCTCAACGTTCAAGAGTGAGGAGATCCGTGCAGTTGTCAAGGGAGAGGGTATTGAGTTCTAATTCTTGTGAAGAACCTCATGATGATCAAATAAACTCTGATCCTATGAGACCAATAAATCCAACTCCCTTAAACTCTGCTGGCCAGTCCAATACTGAAGAAGCTTCTTGTTCGACACAGGAAGTGGCTTTGCCCGACCTAGATGACTCAGATAAACAATTTGTTGATAACATTTTTAGTTTAATACAAAAAGAGGAGACATTTTCTGGGCAGGAGAAATTGATGGAGTGGATATTGACAATACAGAATTTTTCAGTATTGTTGTGGTACACGATTAGTTTTCTTAATAGCATGATAATATTGAATTATGGTAGTTTATATTTTATGTCTTAATTTAGTTTTTCTGCTGTATGCTTGTAGGTTTTTGAGCAGAGGGGGTGGAATGAATTTAGCAACTTGGTTGAGTAAGGCAGCTGCTGAAGAGCAAACAAGTGTCCTTCTTCTTATCTTGAAGGTAAATCTGAATCCTCTGGTTAATATTTTGCATTGTTTTAATTGGCACATAACTGAATATTCTGAAACTCTCTGGTTAACTGTTTTGCAGGTTCTTTGTCATTTGCCTTTACATAAAGCCATTCCCATGCACATATCAGCTATATTGCAGAGTGTAAATAAACTACGGTTCTACAGGACATCAGGTGTGATTTATATTTTCCTGGCCCAGTGCCCATCTTCCTTGACACTGATTTGTCTCCAATACTCTCCCCTTTCTCTTGGTGTATATTGATATTCTCCCAAGATTTTACCTGTATAGCATGTGTTTGGTAATGACTGCAATGGACTGATATATGATAATGGCCACATTTTCTTGTGGTGGGAAACACTTTAACTTGTGGTTAGCTTGTTTGGTCATGTCAACTATTCTTAAAATTTCGTGGCTGATTCCAAGTTGTTTGATGTTTGTTCATTGTGTTTCTGATGTGTATATTGTGGGATCTGGGATGTTGATTAGGAGACTTGTGGATTTTGTTATCATTTCAAGCATGAATTCTAGGTTTTCATACATTAGCTGGCAAGTTGCTAGCTATTAATGATAGTATTATTTGAAGGAGCAAGATAGAGAGGTGGAAGGTGGTTGACAATTGAATCTGATTCTTCCTTATATTGTTAATTGTCACGTTTTATCAGACAGCCAAATAATAGATTAGATATATCTTAATTTTACTCTGAGGTGTAGAAGTCGGGTTTAAGTTGATACGTAACACTTCATTCTTTTCAATATTTTATTTTATACATGTAAGTGGTTTCAAATCTTAATTTTGTAGGGGTACAGTTTGATGTCACCTAATAAACGCAATAGTTTTAGTAATTTGAGTGAATTATAATCTCACTGATTTGAGGATCAGACATATCAAATAGGGCAAGGGTTTTGCTGTCAAAGTGGAGCAAACTATTTGCAAGGAACCAAGTAATAAAGAAGCCCAATGGTGTTAAGATTTCTATTGATGGTCATAAAGAGATGATGCTTTCTCAGAGGCAAGCTTGCATTTTATCTCTTTTCTGTGCACAATTTATTGGGACCTCCTTTCTCAATTATTATGATTTCTATTTTTGCAGTATTGGTCAATTCATGGGCTCTGAATCATGGCATTCAAATATTGATGTTCCTGTAAGTGTTTTCTTATATATGTTTCAGCTAGCAATGCATTTTCAGTTTGCATGTTTCTTAGTGGTCCTTTCGTGTTCTCAGGAAGACATTCTTGCTCTCTCAAGCGAATGTTCGGATAATTTCAGGTATGCGTAGGTTGTGGCTGATTGCTTTAGGTCATCTGTTTTCTTCTAATTGAATAAATCTTTCTGCCAATACTTTTATGCCATTCTTGAGTTAATTGGTTTTGCTTTTGCTAGTTGTGAAAATGCTCCATTTTGTTTCTTCTCTATTCAGGAAAATGGGATCTCCACAAGGTGTGAAATTGTTGCCTCCCAGCTTGGATGATTCTAATAAAAAGTCCTCTCTTGGTGTATCTTCATCTCGTATCCTTTGTATACTTGAAACTAGCTGACTAACTAATAGAATTGGCATAAATCCCCAGTTTGATCCTCAAAAGAATTTGGGGTCCTCAACAGACTTGTTAATCTAATTGCTCTTAAAATGATAATTTTGATCATTGAATGATATCAATTTGGTCCAAGTGAACTATAACTTTTGGACTATAATACTATATTGATGTCAAAATATTATTGAAGGACCACATTGATGTCATAATGTTTCAAGGACCGAAGTGGTGGGTTACTTGGGGGAAATGCTAACAACACATTCTCCAAACACACTTTTTTGAATACACTATTAATGGCTAAAATTTTGAGACTTGTGAAATGATGTGGGTTCTATTCCTTATTTACTGTGGATTTCTATAAATTTTAATCAATAATAATGTATCACAGAGAATGTTGTTAGCACCCCTCTTACTCAAAATTGCCAATGATTAAAAGTAGGCTATATCTCTTGTCTATTCCTTAACACCCTATCAGAATCTAGAGAACGCAGAAAAGTGCAACTGGTGGAACAGCCGGGTCAAAAGTCAGTGAGCAGAAGCTCACAAGTGACGAGAGCAGGGCCTGTAAGTCAAGGCCGTCCCATGTCTGTTGATGATATCCAGAAAGCAAAAATGCGTGCTTTATTTATGCAGAGTAAGTATGGGAAATCTGGTTCAAAAGAGAGTAAAGAAACAAAGATTGATAGTCCAAATAAACAACCTCAGACAAACCCTGCCAGTATTGCAGCTTGCTCTTCTAAAGTTCCTACTCCACCCAAAATTGAAGAAAACAAGAAACCTTTGTTACTTACCTCTAAAACCACTAATAGGCTGGAAGCTTCTTATTCAAAACCAAAAATGGATGTGAAGGAACCTCTCTGGGAGAAGTGCAAGAGGGTTCAGATCCCATGGAGAACACCAGCAGGTACATTTGCAATTATTTTTGTTGGTTCTATCAAATATGTCTATAATATTAGGATAGAAAAATTGGTGAAATTCTATGACAGCCCGATAAAAGAATGAACGACACATTGAGAACAGACCATATTAACAGCTTTGCTGATGTTGAGTTAAAAAGAGGTATATCTTAGTCAATTCCCTGCACATTTTCTTGGAGGGCAATATCAGACGCTTCTTTGCTACCTTTGATGCTAACTCTTATTGACCGCATCCCCTTTTGCAGCTTTTATCACCTTATTATATAAAAGTAGAGCAAGAGTCGTGGTCTAACTCTTTGTTCTGTAAGTAACTTGGTATATTGGGAGTTGTATATACGCCTGCATTTTTAGAATTGTTCAAGAGATTAATTAATAAAATAAAACATTGCTGTACAAATCTGTCCCTTGGGATTGTGAGATTCAAATCCTAACACGGATTTTTTTGAGGATTTTAGGATCTTCCACTATTTCTAAAAAATCGGGCAGTGTTTCTAATTGATTTTTGTTTTCCCTACGTCTTATCTGCACAAAAGTACTAAAAATGGCGTGATGCTCCTAAATCTTATAAAGAATGGGCTTAAAAACATCTCGTTTGAGGACTTGATAATTGTTTATCACGAGCTATGCCAAATATTGAGGTGATCGCAAGGATAAAAGACCAATTTTACAAATTGGCAATAACATGTAGATCATTGTTGCAAAATTTATAAAAGGAATAATTTTACTGTCCGAATTTCTTGTATAAATTTTTAAATATATCGCAATTAGAGGTTCTTGTTCCTTTATCCTTTTGCCATGGCTCATGGGAATAAAAGTTAATGCATGTATGGATTGGTTTGGGCGTGATTGGTATTAATTCAATGTATGACATTTTTTGCTATAATGGGAAAGGCAACAGGGAATTCTGTGCTTTCATTAGGACCAATTCATAATTCTGAGTTATTGATGTATAGTAATAGTAATGATAGAAATATGAGGTGCTTCCAAATATAAGACGAAATTAAACAATTCTAAATTTCTTAAAATACAATCCGGCTCTATAAGTTGAGAATATGCTAAACTTTCAAAGTTAATTTTATCTACACCATCCCGCCTCTTACATTAGTTATAATTTTTTTTTCTTCATATTAATGAGTAAAAATACGCTGAAGCTTTGATTATGAGTTCATAAACGAAGCTTTCCATGTGACATTCCACGTCCAGGTTAAATATGTTGCATTTGTGGTAGCGATATTCTTTTATAATTTGCAATCATGATGGAGCATTGTTTCTTTATCTATGTGGCAAAGGAGTTTGTAATATTATTCATGGCGTCTTTTTTGCATGTTTACGTTACAAAGTAGTCCAGGTTATGGATATAGTTGCAAGCCTCGAGTATATAGACTGCATCCTGCCATGATATGAGTTACAGCACCGAATTAATCCCACTGAGGGTTGATTGGCGTCTATATTTTTTGTTGGCTGCGATTGTAAACTAATTTCATCTGGTGAATTCTTTGCTACATTTCTGGTATCACCCCCCTTTGAAAATTACAAGCTTTTGCAGTGTATTAATCACCCAACCTTCAATCCTTGAAAACTAATGAAGGGTTCTTTTTTTTTTTTTGGTTGACAGAACTAATGAAGGGTTCTGTGATCGTTTTATTTGTCATATTTAAATGAGTGTGACCAGCTACATTCTCTTTTATTCTTTTAACACTTCTCATGAAACCAAATTTTAATTTGCCCCTTCTGGGGCTTGGTTCATTAGGGAAGTTTGTAAATCTTGTAATACATAAATAAAATTGGCAAATGATCTGATGGAGGGGGAGTTGAAAT